>NW_026855720.1:0-51411 GCF_026571515.1 Ruditapes philippinarum | reverse complement strand
AGAAAAAACAGAAAAAAAAATTCCATGCCCCAAAATTTACGAATTTTGAAAACCCACATCGCCATAAAAAACCCAGGTGGTAAATAATTGCAAAAGAGGTTTTTTAAATCCATTAAATTTAAAAATTTAAATAAATTTAAGATTAAAAAATTTAAATACAATTTTTGAAATTTATGATACCCGGTAGCCTGTTTTAAAAAGCTTCCCGGGAAATTAAAAATTTTCCGCTCTTTTAAAAATTTTTTAAAGTTGCAAAGCTCTGGAATCTAATTAACTGAAAAACAAAAACCCGAAAGGGATGTTGCATGGGGTACTTTCCCCATCAAAAGGGGAAAAATTTAACTAAAAAAAGTAAAGTAATCTTTTTTTATCATAGATTTTCGTGTGAAAAGTCAAAAAACCCATACAATAAAAATCGTCTTTCAAAATGTTTTGAAAAGTTTTTCTGTTCCGGTCTTACAGAAAAATTTTCTAAAATAATGCGAATTTTTGATGGACCTTATTATTTTATTAAAAGTTTAAAATTTTCTCCGGCTTTTGGGGATAGAAACAAAAGGGGGGTTCCCCATGTTTTTTTTTAATTTGACATTTTTAAATATTTTTTTTGGAAGAAAAATGTATGATAAGAAAAAAATAAAATTCTTTTAAAGGGGTTTTAAAAACTCAAAAAACTTTCCCGGGGGGTTTTCTTTCCCCAGAAAAAAAAAATTTAAAATTTGAAAAAATTTGTAGAGCTGTTTTCCCGCGTAAAGGGTTTTTATTTGTTTGTGTTTTGAGATGTATGTTAAAAAAATTAAAAAAAAGCTGAAAAAAAAGATTTTTAATTTAAAAACTTATAATTTAATAACTCACCACAAATAAAATTTTAAAAATAATTGTTTAAAAACTTTTTTTTTTGGAAAAAGGTGTTAAACCCTTTTTCTGGTGTACCCCATCCCGAAAGGTATTAAAATTTTGCTTTTAATATTTTTTTTTAAAATTTTAAATTTTTAAAAAATTTCTTTTTCCCTTAAAATTGAGGGGTAACTTGAAAAAAACCCTTTTTTTTCCTGTTTTTTTTTGTTTTGTTTTAAAACCCCATAATCCAAAACCTTTCCCCTTCATGGGGGGACCCCCTTTTAAACAAAGCTAACATGTATTTCCCAAATAATTTCCCTTTTGAATTAAAAGATTCCAAACCCCCAAAGTTTTTTCTTATTTTTTTAATTAACAGGGTTTAATAAGGTATCGTTTTTAAATTTAAATGATTGATATACTAATTTAATTTCTGTTTGCTTTGTAGGTTGGTTTTTGGGATATATTGGGGGAACTGTTTAATATTTAATGGGTTTTTATAAGATGTATATGTTTACTTTTTTTTTGGGTTTTTTGTTGTTTTTTTGTATTAATTTGACAGGGCAAAAAAATTTTTAATTTTTTAGCATGGATGACTTTAAAAACCCAAGTTCTTTTGCAGGGGGAACCCCTTATTTAAATTTTCTTAAACTTTAATGAAAGTCTTTTCATTAAAATTTTTTTTTTTAAACGGCAACCCCCCAAAAAAAGTTCAGAGTCTAAAGTTATACCTTGATATTATTATTTTGATTTTTTAAAAAGAAGGAAAATTTAAAATTTTGATATTCATTGTTTTTTTTTAAAAAATTTTCGATTTCAAAGATACGGGAAATCATTCGTTTGATCTTTTATAGAAAAAAAACAAGATATTTTTGCTAAAAGTGCCCATTTCGAATTAAAAAAAAGCTTTAAAAATAAGGAAAAACCCCGAATTAATTGGCAAATATTTGTTTGTTATAATTGTTTTACAAGTTTTATTCTTTAAAAGGAGTGTATAAGTTTTAAAAAATTGGCAAATATTCCCTGCCCTAACATGTAAGTATTTTAATTAAAAAAGGTTTAAATGTTTAGTTTGGGTGTGGTCTTCTTATGAGCACCCCGTCAATGACTTAGCTACTTTTTTGTGAACGTGCCTTTGTTATGTTTAATTTTTTTTATTATAAGGGTTTAAAAGATGTTTTAGCCCAAATCCCCTTAAAAAAATATAATTTATTTGAATTGTGTTTTGAGAAATTTTGGGGGGGGGGGGGATGATATATGATTTTATTTTAAAATTGATATATTTTGAAAAAATATTACATGTACAAAATTTGGGTTTTAATTTTTTATGTTTTTTTTTTAAATTTTTAAAACAAAAAAGGGAAAAAAAACAGAATTCGATGTTTGTAAAACATTTTAAAAAACGGATTTACTCAATGTCAAAAAAAACATAAAAAAAAATGGGGAATAAAGACCCAAAAGGGCAAGGTGACTTTCAAGGAGCGGCCTTTAAAACCTATCCGTCCACCCAGCAGGCCCAAGAGAAAAGAAAGAGGGGGGGGAAACATTTTATATAGCTTTTAATTTGGTTTTGTTTGTCTGACAAAAAAATTGAATTTTAAATTTAGTATATTTTTTTGTTATATTTTTAAAAAAAAGGAAAATGTTGTTGTTGTTTTTTTGAAATTGTTACACGTAATGTATCATAATTTTAATTTAAAGATAAATAAATTAAAATACTCTCGTATTTTAATTATAAAGGCATAGAAAATATCATTTCTTTTGTAATTTTAAAAATTAACTTTTTTAATATTTAAATAATTTTTTCATACTTCAACAAACATATAAAAGGAAAAGAAGGAAACTCATTCCCAGAAAAAAGAGGGTGATTTTTAAATTTAAAATGAGGTCATCAGAAAAATTATAAGGGTTTTCAGCATTGATACCAATTTATTTATTTTTGCGGGTTGAAAACCCAGTAAATAAACAAACCTGGAAAATTTTTTATATTTTTGCCCGGATATTTAAATTTTATTGTTAATAGTTAAAAATGTTGAAACAGATATTAACGAAATTTAAATCATTTAAAATCGTGTTAAATAATTTTCATAAAATTTTACCCCTTAGTAAAAATAAATAATTGTGAATATTTTTCCTTTCCCAGGGGGAAAAAGGCGCAAAAAAATATTTTTCTTAGAAATGTGGATTTTAAAAGGTTTAAACAATGTGTTTGATACCCAATTAGTAGTAACCCAAAATTTTTTGAAATAAAAATTTTTTTTTTCTTAAAAACCATTTTTTTTTTGGGTCTGAATATTAAATAGTAATTTTACAAAAAATTTCACAAACTTTATTTTTTTTAAAAAAAAAAAAATTGATTTTCTTTTTTTCCTTTGAAAAAATTGAAATTTTTTTATTTTCTTTCGTGATTCACTTTTTAAAATTTTTTAAAAATCATAATTGTTATAGTTTTTAACACGTAATTTTTTTTGTTTTTTTTAAGCGACAATATAAAAAAAATGTAAAAGAAAGACTGCAAAAATTTAGGGGAAACGAGATACACGGGTTTTTATTCGAAAAACAAATTAAAATTTTTCTAAACCCCTTAAAGAATATTGTGATTTTTTCCCGGGGAAATTAATAAGTTTTTGTAAAAATTGGGAAAATTGATAAATGTGAAAAAAATTTTGTTTATTAATTTTCCCTTAGAAATTAAAGAAAAGAAGGGGTTCCCCCGGAAAATGGGGGGTTTTGTAATATTGTAAAGGTAAAATAAAAAAATTTTTCCTGTGGTTTGGGTTGGGGTTTTGAGAAAACCGGGGTTAAAGGGTTTTTTTTAAAAAAGAAAAAGGGAAGGGTGGTTTTGTTTAGGGGAATGAGGGGATTTAGGTTTTAAAAAATATATAAGGTTAAAAAATGAAAAAGAAATTATTTTGGGGAAGTGAATTGGGAAAATTTAAAATTAATGGTATTTTGGTAAAAAATTAAAAATGTAGAAAGGAACAAGATCTTTAGTTAAAAAAACCCCCAGGGCTTTAAAAGGGAATTTATAGTTAACAAAAAAAACTAAAATTTTTTAAAAACTTGTTTTTCCCAAAAAAATTTTGAAATGGACAGAAAAAATCCCAAACCCGGGGAATTAGTCAAATTTAACCAATGAAGGGGAATTTAAATTTTCATTAAAATTTTGAAATATTTTTTTGTGGGGGGCAAGTTTTTTAAAAAAATTAGAAAAAAGTGTTAATCTTTGTCTATTTTTGTTTTCCAAACTAAATTTAAACCCCTTTTTTTTTTAAAGGGTAAAAAATTAAAAATTTTTTAAGGGGAAAAAAACAAACCCCGATAAATGGTTTAAAACATTTTGGGATGGGTTTATTTATTTTTTAAAAAAATTTTATTTTTAAAAAGGGAAAACCTTTTTGGGAAATTTGAAATTTAATAAATTTTGCCCAAAAAAACTGGGTTAATAATATATAACAAAGGGAAATTATAAAATTATCTTTTCCGAAGTTTTTTTTGGTTTTTAAAAGGTATTAAAAATTAATCGGTCCTATTGTAAAGCGGGAAACGGGGCAGGTATACAACCACCAATACACTTTTTGTGTTTACATCAAGGCCAAGTTTTTTTGTTTTGCATCGCTACTTTGTAGTGTAATTTTGTAGTAATTAGGTTATTGGTGATAATTTATTCAAAAAAGTATGATAATTTAAGGTTTTCTCTAATATACAAATAGGCTACTCAGTTTGAATACTAGTATAAAGTGATATTTATAAACTGAAGGGTATGTCATGAACACATTTTTATCTATCAAACCGATGGGGTACTGGTTTTCCTTTTAGTTAAATTTGGGTACCCTATCGCTTAGTGAATTTGCTCTATTTCCCATCGCTGATTAGAGTAAATTTAAAAATTTGTTAAAAAGATAATTTTTTAATTTTATACAAGTATAAGAAAAAATTAAAAAAAGAATTTAATTTTAAAGGAAGAGTTTTTTTTGGGATAGAAGTAAAATACAAGGTAAAGGGAAATTTTTAAATTTGGGGGCCACAAAAAATAAAAAGAAAGTTAAATGTGTTAAAAAAATTAAAAAGGGGAATTTTTCTAGGGTAGTTTGGGTTTGGGGGGTTACCCGGTAAAATGTTCGTTAAGGAAAAAATGTGAAAGATGTTTTAAAAAACCGTTTATAAAACGGGGAAAGATGTGGTGGGGGCAAACTTCTTTTTCATTTTGTTTCTGATAAAAAATCTTAAAAAAAATTGTTTTATGAAACAAAAAACCATACATTGTGGGAATAAAGTAAAATTTTAAATTTCTTATTTTTTAAAATTTTTAAAAAAAAAGGAATGTGTAGATATTTTTAAAATAATTTGATTATTTTTAAAAAAAAAAATTGTTTTAACTGGACTGTTTCCCCAATTAAAACAATCACACTGAAATTACAAATAGTTTAACCCCCCGGGCACAAAGTTTGTAAGGGGGGGATATACTGGAAATCAGAATTGTCCCGTGTCCGACGGTCGGGGCGTCCGGTTTTTTTTCTTTTTCCGTCCGCCCAATAACTTAAAAGATTTCTTGACCCCACAGTCTTCATACTTGGCATGGAGATTAGTCATAACTTGTAGATGATCCCGTATTGATTTTTTAAGGTCACCAGGTCAAAGGTCCAGGGAACTTGCCCTTCAAAAAAGGCTTGTTCGCCCAATAACTTAAGATTCCCTTTAACCCAGCGTCTTTCATAAATTTGGCATTAAGAAGGGTATGACAAGTAGATGACCCTTATTGAATTTTGAGGTACCAGGTAAAGGTCAAAGGCAAGGGGCCTTGAACTGAAAGATTATTGTCCACCAATAACTTAAGAGGCTTTTGAGTCACAGTCTTCATATTTTTCAATGGAGGTTAGTCATGATTAGTAGTGACTTTATTTTTTTTTAGGTCACCAGATAAAAGGTCAAGGTTTGACAGGGGCTTTGACTGAAAAAATATTGTCTGCAAATAACTTAAGAATCCTTTGAACCCACAGTTTCAATTTTGGCATGGAGGTTAGCCATGATTAGTAAATGACCCTATTGATTTTGAGGTATGGGTCAAAAAGGTCAAGTTACAGGGGCCTTTGACCTGAAAAAGCTTGTCCTTGCCCCAATTACTTTAAGAATCCTTGACCCCACAGTCTTCAATATTTGAACATTTGGAAGGTTAGGTCATGAAATTAGAAAATGACCCTTATCTTCATTTTATTGGTCACGCAGGTCAAAGGTCAAGGGTCACAGGGGTCCTTGACTAATTATAGCTTGTCCACCAGATTAACCAATTACTAATATTTGCTCTTTGAAACCACCACTTCTTCATATTTAGCATGGAGGTTAGTTATGATTAAATTAGATGACCCCTATTGATTTAGGGGCACTGGGTCAAAGGTCAAGGTCACAGGGGCTTTTTATTACAAAAAAGCTTGTCTGAATCAAAATGACCTTAAAGAATGCCTGTCCACAGTGTATTGAGTTTTACATTTTTCACATTTGAAGCATATAAATATGTTCTCATATATTCATCATAAAACACCTCCAGGCAAAACTGCAATGAATGTATTGAAGTCATCCAGTGGCAGTTTCAGTTTTGAGGTCAGTAAAGTCAAAGGTAAAGGTCACTTTGCCACTCAAAAACATGTAGAATACATAAAACTTAGCAATTGCACTGGCTTACGTCCCTCAGATTTGGCTGGGAAGTTGTCTTGAGCTCTAAATTACTACTGTTGATTCTGACAAAGTGGTATGCGGGGGTATTCACGCCATGACAGTGGCAGTTCTAGTTCAAGTTAGTGATACAAATGTATAAAACCGATTGTATCAAATACAGCGTGCATCAGGATCTTTACATTAATGATATTTACATACCATACACAAGAAAAGAAGAAATACTTTTATTTAGATTAATATCATATGTATCAGTTAGCATGATCGTGTTGGGTGAATATGTTAAGAAACAAAGGCGACATTCCTGCTTAGTGTTTTAATGTTTCAAATCTCATTGTTTTTTAAGATACATAGCGTATACATTTATAACAGAAAAAAAGAAATTTATACATTTGCTTACAAAAAATTGTAAAAATATTTCATAATATTAAAGAGAACAATAAAATTGTAATACATTACATTTCTGGTATAAGTATTTCTGGTAAACGTTAATAACTTTCAGCGTAAATACGGGATCAAATATATGTTATTAAAAATAAAAAATAAACTTGCACTTTGGCTGTGTTAAGTGCCAATATAAATGTTTGTCCTTCAAAATTACTGTATAAAACAGGTATTTAGAAGATGATATATCAAAAATATT
This sequence comes from Ruditapes philippinarum, assembly GCF_026571515.1. Lineage (NCBI taxonomy): Eukaryota > Metazoa > Mollusca > Bivalvia > Venerida > Veneridae > Ruditapes > Ruditapes philippinarum. The sequence continues at coordinate 44,264 of NW_026855720.1, read as the reverse complement.
AATGTCAATACAGATTATGGTGATAGCAGAATACATTCGGCCTTCAAATTGGTAACCTATGACACCAGCTAGACATAAAATGCAAGCAACAACCTGTCAACTATAACAAAACTATTGTTATTATTATCATGCGCACACACACGTGCGCGCGCAAACACACGCATAATCATTTAGTCAAAACACTGTTTAAATAATCCAACAATGTTGTCTAACCTTAATTTGTATGAGCACTTAATACAATTCGAAAATGAAAATTTGCGTCAACATATACAAAATGTCAACATATACAAAATCCTATTATTTAACAAGCGCTATATGAATGTATTGGACTTCTAATCATCTTCCTGCAAAATGTGTTCAAGTTTAACTTGAAATGAAAGAGCATTGGTGCAAATGTTCATAAAATAAACATAAAACATATTCAAGTGAACTATTAAAACTGCTTGAAGGCAACACTAGTGTCCAAATATATTCAATTACACGAATTAGAATATATATATAATTACTATTATTTTAGAAATACAATGTATGATGATTAAAATATCATTGTTCTCATAAACGTTATGTTATACAATTTTCAGACTCTTGACATATTTCTCCAAGTTTTAATCATTGCTTGTTCACCGTTGGAGTAGAAAATGGTTTGGTAAATTTACTGTTTTATTTAAAGAAAAAACATTATGTTGATGACATATTTACAGATGTTTAGTTAACATCGCTCTCACCTAAACAAAGAACATTCTCATATACTTTTTACGAATTCAATGACGTTATTAGCTCAATTTGGGTAAGCCGTGAAATGTTTTCTATCTCTTTATAGCTTTGTCCGAACAGTGCAAATGTAACTTTCAAACCAAACAATAACAAACCTATAAAATTGGAATTATTTCACAGATTATGTCACAAAAGAATGGCATTTAAATTACCGTGTTGATTTTATCATCTAATAAAAAATTAAAAAAACAAAACAAATTCCATTGTTTTCAACGAATCTGCAATTTTCATAAAATATTGTGGTGTCACTGCTTCCGAGGGATCATCCCTATTCCAGAAGTTTAATTGCAATATACATGTATTACTTATTACATACATGAATAAACCAAAACAGAACAGATATATAATACTGAATAAAACACAAATTTATATCTTATCTAAACATCTACAGACACACGAAATAATGTTGATTGGTATTTCACTCTGAATATTTGTATTCTACTTCCACTTCAGACGTCAATAAATCAAAAGTGAAACAATATACCTTATTTCTTGTCAGTAATGCTTTGATGTTCAAGCATTTAGAATTAATCTGATGAATTTTAAGTAGGATATACAAAAATAAATTCCATTGTTTTCAACGATAAAGTATGTTACTGTAGTTTATATGTACAAAACAAGTGCAATATCTTCTTCACATATCGTTTAACACATGTCTGAAAATGCACTGAATCAAAATATATTTAAAGATGTTTAACGATTTTTATTCATTGTCACCACTGGTCACAGAGATAACGTGAATGAGATTTAGAATTATAAATGCTTAATTTTAATTTGAGAACTTATTAGCCTTATCATCAGTTATATTCAGTTTTTAAAACAACAACATTTTTTTTAAAGAATGCACACCCAAATATCAATCCCTAATCATAAATTATCTTTATCTTAATTTATTGAAAAAAATCCAAGCACAAATTTAATCACATCGCCAGTGTTCAACGTTGTTTTGTGTGTTATTTACGGGTTTTTGTTGTTGATGCGATTTTTTTGTTTTTTTAGTGGGGGGGGGGGTGCTGTTTTATTGTTGGATATGTGTGATTTTACTTGCTATTTACATGCATGCTCGTATTGCGAGATTTTGATTTTTAGAAAAAAATATGATCATTGTGATAATGTTATGATAATATCTGAGGAGTAAACATATTGTATGATGTAAACACCTATAGTCTTAAGGAGTAAATAGTTTTAGCATAAGTGTTATAGATTCTGATGTTATCAAATGTAATTAAATACTCATAATATAATCTTGCTTTTATCGTCAGATTAATCACATAAACAACATTAGGCGTTGATATATAGGTAATATACCAGTCAATCTACCGCACCTATATCTAGTGATTTATATTGAAGGTTTTATATGCTATCTAAACAGAAATTCAAATATTCAACAAGGCAAATTGAACACCATGAAAGAACGAATTATTATAGAAATAGATAACATCTATGTCAAATACAATATTAGTTTTGCAGACTCAGAATGTCCTAATCGGATGTATGCACCTGTTTAATAGTGAAAGCATATATCAAATATTTTATCATTATAAGAATGTAGAATTCTACCTTAACTCAAGATAAAAATAGATTGACTAGCCTCTTATATACATCTGTTAAAGTAAGCTCTAAATTCAAATTCATATTTCAATAAAGATACTAATCTACTTACCGATATTAGTGTTTATCACTCTTACCTTTTTGGGTGGTACAGAATCGTTTTTCAATTATCTGCACTTTATATAATTGTGTGAACTCTTACAGCAGGACCAATGGTGTTGTTGCTGGCAACATCTAAAAATCTTGGAAATGAGAATAACATTGCCCTACCTTTTTCTTGTACTTAGAGTCAAAATAAACAATGTATTAAAAACAGAAACAGATAAAAAAAAACGTAACAACATGTGGCTGTCAGTTCCTTAGCACGCACCTTTATATCCGTTGGAACGATTAACGAGTATATGAGCATCTTTTATTTACTTTTTACACATGTTATTTGTAAGCATTAGCGTTGCTTTAATTTGCTTTCACATATTTAACTTTCATACTGATGATACCTGAGTTTTACCCCAATACTAAAGCCGTATACATGTGTTTCAAAATTTTGCATAGTAGTTTCATAATTGAGATAAAACGCAAACGTTTGAGAAATGCACGTATTTTCTATCTTTATAAATATCTAGCTAGCACATTTTACGGTAAAGCACAAAAGTTATCACTATTATTTTAACTAAACTGGCGCACGTTACGGTAAAATTTGAACGATTTTCATCGCCATAACTTTAACTACTTTTCAATATAAAGACGATAACCTATTATTATGACCTGACATGATTTTCGTGAATTGTTGATATGTGTTCTTTAAATTTTTGAAATCATGCATCATCGTTCTTACAACACGCACGATTTACTAACTGAACAACCATAGATTAAGTAGTAAAACTTCAATATAATATTTTATTCGTACATGTTTACATAACAGACATATCACATGTCACATACTCACAATAATAACTGTACAGTAATATAAAAGTACTTTTCCATTGAGGCGTTTAGGAGCAACGGTAACATTCAGCTCATCATAGCGCTATGTTTGTACCGTTTTTACTGAGCATTCCTTAAAACACATACATCTTGTACATTCGTATTCATGTGCATGTTGATATAAAACAAATCCTTGATAGAGCAAAGCTTTAAACAGTTTCGCTTTAAAGCAAATATAAAATATAAATTTTGTTGTTGATTCAAAACAAGAAAATAAAAGCAAAACTATGAGATTTTTTAAATTTTCAATTGATTAAAGCGTCCAAAGCGAAGGTAATTTGAAGTAAGTTCGTTTAATTATTACTTTGAATATATGAATCTCGTTTGCTTTTGTGTCTTACCATTTATTGTGTGTCAATGACAGTTCAACGGATATAACGTAAATCTTATGTTCTTGACATTTATGTTGTTCACAAAGAATTATCATATTGTTAAAGAAATATTCTAATAAGCCAAACATATAACGTTTTCATATTGACAAGGATAAAAGATGAAAGATTTGAAAACGAAAAAGCTTGATTTCTAAATCATATTGATGTTCATATTATGCATAGAGTGCCTTTCGTAAATGCAGTTCAACACAGTTTCCTGGGAGAGTGAAAAACACTAGTCTAAATCGCTTATTCCGTTTACGATTAATTGAATTGCATTGAGTGCCGATTTCTATTTAAAGCTTCTAAACGTATTATGCAAATTATTAAGTCATATTAACACCATGTTATCTTGTAAACCCTATTCATTGTCTATGTTTTCGTGCTTCTCGTACTTTGATATGGACATTTTTCGCGATCCCTCAGTTATGACTAAGTTGGCACCCTATATTTATTATGCTACACAGAATATTTATTAAGTTTTGTAAGTGATGGCTTTCTTAGAGATAAAATAAACAAGGTATACATAAATTGATAATCAACATACATACCTTTGAACTCATTTAAATATTATTATTGAAACAAAAGTGGTAAAATGGGAAGATATATCTATACAGTATGGAAAAAATAAAAAGTTATTGACGAAAGGGTACATACAACTTTGGTTTTAAGTTTACTATTGTTAAATGTTTTTTCTTGTCAAGTCATACGCTAGAATTAAGGTTACTTGTGTAATAGTAAATGCCTGTACTAGGAAAGACAACAGACATAATTTGGTCTGTATTAGTATTAATTAGACGTATCAAAATCTCATCATATGTTGAAAATTTGAAAGTGTTAAGATAGCAGCTTTACTGTCAATATTACTTATTCCTATGCCAATTGGAATCCCCTCAGTAAAATTTATTTGTCGTTAAATATAGCCTCAATCTTCCTTGAAAAATAGTTAACCTCTGGTGAGTTTTTTTTTCTTTTAGTTTTTTTTTCTAGGAAATGTGGTATCTACAACGTTTTAAAACTTATATGCCTATAATCATTTAAAGGGATTATCAGACAAATTAACGACAAAAATATCAAAATATCTTATGTACTCGAATCACGCTAAAATGACATTTGTAATAGTCCCAGCATGGATTTCTGTATAAATTCTATATATTTTGGGTTTGAAGCGTAAATATAACTATTCATGTTGAACGCAATTAAAGAAGAAATATTGTGGATATAGTATGATTAAAACAAATCTAAATAATTCATTTGACATGTTTTTTTAACGTTTCAAGAGTTCACTGATACAACTTTTGGGAGATCTTAACGTTCTAACCTGACCCACGTGGGTCAGGTTAGGAAACCACCATTTCATTCTTTATAAGGAGAAAAATTTTGTTCCTGTGACAGCCTTGTGTATTTATTTTGAGGACATTTACAGATTAATTAATGAAAAATTCAAAACGAAGAAATGAAAGTTTTTCCTGTGTCTCCCTATAAAGTCCGCTGATGTTGATTGGATCAAGGCATAGAATGACAATCATTCAAGTGAATTATGTTTGGTGAATAACTAAATACCTAAAAGGTGTGGTAAACGGAAATTACGACGGTGTCTTCTTGTCGCTGACGGTAAATACCGAAAATGAGCGGATAATTACGTTTATTTACGATGATGAATTGGGCGAGAAAATGGGCGGAGCTTATTTTATCTCCTATTGAAAAACGTCTTAAGCTGGATTATGCTGATCGAATCATCATGGTTTGACAATGTAAAGCTTAGAAAGTAACTTCATTTTTGTCGGCATATACACGAACAATCAGTATTCCGCATGTTATGATGAACACTTGGCATTGCTACTATCAGAAAAACAGTTAATGTTTTGTCGTTTAACAAAATGTATTTTGTTGAAAAACATGTTTGCAATGTAAAATCGGCAAACTCAATCCAAAAATGCAACATTGGAGTTTACACACCACGAAATACAATTGTGTTTGGTCCGTAAACAAACTGTGCAACTTAAACCAACAAGGCTGGATTTTTGGCGACGAATAGCTTCCATATATAAAGGTTGATATGCGAAATAAATAATAGAAACCCAAAACCTTGCTATATGTGAACTTGAACGATATTCTGATGTTTCTGTTAATATTGGTGGTTCAAAAACAACTATGCTGCATTTTTCGTTTCGTATTTAAATGTTTTATGCAAAGTTTTGTCATACACTTTAAATATTTTACACGAATTATGCCATATCAATACAGTAGTGTATCATCCATATACCCATTTCATTTTAATTGAATATATATTATGGTTAGACCAAAAAAATTAGTTGCGGGCATTATTTTATGACTTTTGAAGCAACTGTGAGTCGCATTCAACATGGTAAAAGTGCTATTCAAAAAAACATACGCAAAATAGGTAAAAAAGGTTCTTTCACCAAACGTCGCACATCAGCTACTGCTGACGTTGTACGTAAATCCTCCCATAAAAAAACAAGAAAAGCATTGATGCAAAGCATCAAAGGCGACGCCAAAACAATTTGATCACGTTTTGCACCTAAATACTTAATTTTATAGCAGTACCATTACATGTGGCCCGGTTTAAGTTGAAACTTAAACCAAAAAGAATAGACTCTGTCTTGCCAAGATGCAAAGACAATTTATAGTCAATTAACCAATCTTATAAGACTCCTGTCAAAAGAGAGAATTTCTTCAGATTTATTTTACCAGATACAAGGATACCTAAGTTATCTGCATATAATAAAAGCTTATTGCTAAGGGTTGCAGACATGTCATTGACATATATTAGACATAAAAGAGGACCTAAAATGAACCTCGGGGGACACCATAAGTACTCGGAGCAGTAGTAGAATGAGTACCAGCCACAACCATCTGAGATAAGACTTGTTGCTGGGTCATATGGGGGTTACGTTCATTGAAAGCCGCCTTCCCTTGTTGATCTTGTTTATCATATTTTGAACCATGTAAGAATGTCATTACTTATGGCAGATGCGTGAAGTTTCATGAAGAAGAAGAAGAACTTCTTCATGTGCAGTATAGTGTGATCAACTGTATCAAATGCCTTTTGTAGATCTAAAAGTATCATGCAATACTGCCTTTGTGCATTTCAAATTTAATACAATCTGTTAAATGAATCAAACATGTGTCAGTTTAAGTTAAAAAACCACTTCTATACCCTGAATGAAACTGCCTGACCATGACTCGAACCTATGACCGTCAGAAGACCAACTGAGCTATCCGGCTGGCTACACATATTTTCTTTAATAATGAAACAGTTCTAAACCACAACATATTTCCCCGCTATATTGATTTGTGTCCTTGAATTTCTGATGTTTACAGAGCATAGTGAATTAAACTCAGTGTTATATGCAGGATGAGAAACACTTTCAGCTTGACCAGAACTTGAACCTGTGACCCACAGAATAATGTACCGCGGCTGTAGCTATTGAGCTATCTGGCCGCTTACACAATTTCTTCCCTAAATAGTGAACAGTTCTAAACCGTGACAGATACTTTAAGATTGTTTAATTAACAGATAGATTAATTCTTAATTAAACAAATAAGAAAAAAACTTACATAGTCGTTATCAAAATAACAATTTATATATTGTATAATTATTTTTACTAATAAGGGCTTAGACAGTAATTTGTTGAGCCATTATTGTGCCAGGTCAATTTGAAAGTGAACATAACTGTACTAATACATGTTCACTGTCTATTTTTTTGTACAGATAAAAAATTTACCTTTTTTCTATGATAAAGAATTCGATGAAGGCTGATTTGTATTTTGCATCAGGGGCACCGGGCGAAAACATGAAAATACAACAACCGAACCACTTTGTGGTAGATTGTATTTTTATGTTTTCATCTGGCGCCCGGTTACTTTTTGTACTTTGTTGGTTTTCATGTGGCACAAATCACCCACTATAAAATTTAGTGCACAAATTTATTCAAGGGCAAGTAACAATCTACTCTATGAAAGTCCTGGAGGTTGAGACCAGTGTCCCTCCATTACAAATAGATAAGACAGAAGCTGTTCTTTTCAAACGTTTCACATGTAAGAAAAATATTAGAATAACTATTCAGAATATGATTTTTTGAGATTTTATTAATTATATTGCTTGATCCAAGTTTAAGAACATTTTCATTCAATACTTGTAGTATAATTTATAACTTTAAATGTCTCATTCCTTTAATAATCATGTCATAACTGTAACTCTTTAAATACAGAAATATTATAAGTCCAATCATATCAATATACTAAGATATACATGTATGCACATAACATTAATAATTCACAGTTTCTATTAAATAAATATGAAATCCTAACATTAACATTAACATTGGTACTAATGGATGGAATTCAAAATCTAGAAGAAAGAAAACTATAATGTATAAACTCTATTAAAGATAATAATATTAGCCAGCTAACACTGGGTATAAACATCGATAACCTGTAATCGATACATGTATTATCATTTATTATAGCATAAAATCGGCTATTTTTCCCTCTTTTGCCCATGTTATAACGGGACCAAAACCATGTGTTAACATAGTCATGCGCTCTTGTTATAGCCCGGTTTCACCTATGCGCAATACATACAGGGCCCAGTAAACAAACAAACATAAAATGACGATTTGGCCTGTTTGCCGAAGAGTCATGCGCTCTTGTTATATTGAAATTTATTGATTCGAGGGCCTCAGTCGCATATTCAAGTAACTATGCCGGAAAAACGGCGTATAGACATCGGTGCTAATCTTGGTTGTCGCCCTTTCTAAGAAACGGACAGTTGTCAATGTAAACAAATACAGTAGAATCTACCTGTCATTCAGTTTAACACTCCGATTAACTTACAAAACTAGATAACACAAAATTAATATGAGAAAATGTTTTTTATTTATGTTAATGTTGATAAATGCTCTTTATATTTCTTTGAGAGAATAATGCTTAGTGCCTGATTTTTTTATAAACTTGTTTGCTTGAAAAAAAAAACCGATTCTGATGTCACTGATCTTTTTTCTACCGTCAATCTGAAATCATTCTAAGAATTTCTGAGGGTCATGTTTTGTCTTGGGTAGAGGGTAGAGTAATGTAACGTTTTTTTTTCTTGAGATAATAAATCTCCAAAGGCCAAGCTATATTAAATCAATTAAAATTCAAAATTTCGTTCGGTTCCGAGAATTTTCCAAGTTGTTGGCCCGGGAAAAATAAAACGCATACGTAAAACATAGAATTGGATAAATACCGTCCAAGCACATGAATTTAATGTAATTGTGTTTTGTATAAACTATACATCACGAATCTGTTTGAAAAGTTTATGCTATAATAGCGTCAACGCACGTTTATTTCGTGTTATAAAGTCTGCAGAGTCCCTCGGAACTGTTGGAGCCCTCGCCCTACCGGGCTCGGGCACCAACCGTTCCTCGGGACTATGCAGACGTTATAACACGGAAAAACGTGCGTTAACCCTATATAAATTTAAATGCAAGTCTCATCCATCATAACTGTAAGTCTTTTAATACAGAAATATTTTAAGTCACATTTTATCCATATACAAAGATATACATGTATGCACATTACATTAATAATTCCCAGTTTCCATTAAAAATAAATATTACATCCTATTATAATTGGTACTTGGATGGAATTCATAATCTTGTAGAAAGAAACCTATAATGTATAGCATAAAAGTAAAAAATCTCAAATAGTCTATATCATATAATGAAGATTGAGTTGTGTGAGTGCCTAAACATTAAATGCATATCTTTTACAGTAACAAGTACTGTCCCTCTTTTAAACATTCCATTAGACTTAACTACATGTATATAACTAACGGCATATATATCAAGTGTAAATTGATAACTTCGGGATGTTATCCTTTCTCTGTTTTAATATATGGATATATATGCATAGCTTTAATTTTCTTCCTTTCATTTTTACCAAAGGTTATTTTATTAAACAATTTATATACAAACACATATAAAATAATAATTAGTTTCACATAGTGATTAGAAGATTCCTGAAGCAGAATACCTGTGGGTATGTACTAACTGAACAAACTATAAAAAATCCAGTCTAAGGTATATAAAGCCAGTAAAAAAATCTATTAATATTCACTCCCCATGGCCTCTATGCTCTTGATGACCTTACAACTGGTAAATTTTATGCAACAAAAATAGTAAGCAATACCCAAGATAGACAGAAAAGAACAAATAATTTTGTAAACATGAGTTACTTTTCCTTAAAATAGAGAAAACCTAATACCAAAAGGAACACCATAAACAGCAAAATTATGAAAAGTTGCAGGCTCAGTTTTATTAAGCCATGCAAAGTAATGGTAAAGTATTCATTAAAAGTTCGATGGCCATGTGACAGCAGTAATTGCAGAAAATCGGATAGCTTTCAACATCCGGATACTGGTACACTTTGTAAAAACAATCATTCTTTGCAACGTAATATGGATAAAATCAATAGGATAATCGTTTACAACAGTTCCATTACCTATCCTCATACTCATTTGCAGGTGAACGTTCTCCTTGAAGGAAAATTTTGAAAAAATATATAAATAAATGAAAGAATGCCGCATCAATGTAGACCACAACGATATTCGAAATTCGGGTTTTAGTATTGCCTATAAAGTTAAGGGACAATCTGTTAAACTGAGCCTGCAATTTCGTGAAAATAATATCACAATGCACATGCTTTTTACATAAAGTTATTCATTACAGATATAACAACACATTTGTTTACTTGATATTTACGAATCAAAATAAACTAATTAACACAACATGACGTTAACTACTAATAATAACAGCTTCTTCCATAGGCCAAAATAAAAAGCATTCCATAAGAGACGACGCCGCTCACCGGCGTCGCAAATAAATGGCAGTAAATCCTCCCATAAAAAGATAAATGGCAGCTAAGTATATGGTGTCTCTAGGCACTGTCAACAGAGTTATAAGCAAATTCAGGAAAAAGTGCCGTGTTCATAGACTTAGTGATAACCCGATTTTGAAACGTAGGCTACAGAAACGCAAGATTTATACCATGGCCAGTCTTTAAAAGACTCTCAAAGACAAATGTGACAAATTTGAGGAGTCATGCGTAAACCAGACTTTAGAAAACTGGTCAGAAAGATGTAGAATGATAAACTATTGTCATGGATCTCAGATTGAGCTTATGTTGCAATTAAACACATACGCGTAAATCACTAGGCAGGTTTAAAAACCGTTTCATAATAAGTTGAAAACCTCTCGTATAAAGTTACACAACTGCCTAATATTTCAACTGATTTTTTGCGCCACGTAACCGATTATGAGCCCGAAAGCCCTATATCATTATCAACCGCTAAACACATGCATAAAACGTGAACAATGACGTCAAATTGTTCGTCATCAAAACAGGTAGCTGTAAAGTGAAAGAAGATTTTAAGCATGGAACTCTTGATTTTATGATGACAATAAAGCGTAATTTGCCCAAACACAGCTTTTATCGGAGATCGGTTTGACATCCTTTGAAATTTACAGCGAAAAACTGAAGATCAGAATGATTTTCATTGGCCATCCTAAAATTAGTACAAATATGTAAAGCATGTTTCTGAAGCGTATGTCCAAATAATGTAATAATCTAAAAAAAGTATCGGAAACGCACCTTCTGGTATAATTTCTCGGATATTTGAGATCTGTGAACTTTCACCCAATAAATATTTTACACTGCTTAAAAAATTTCATTAATTTTCTTATGAATATCTTATTTAACAAAAGAATTTACCGAGCTATAATTGACATTCGAAAATGACGAAACGACCAATAACGTCCATGGTCCCGGAAATGCATATGCATACCGAAAGACACCGTGCAAGTTACAAAACAAGCAGTTTCAACTCGCCCGGCTATCTTTTTAAAGATACTTCTTGTTTGCATTTAAAGGAAAAATACATTCCGAGCAAATAAAACCTGCTTCTTGATCATCTTGTGGATTTCACAAAAGGGAAGCAACTCTGTATAAGTCACTGTACAGTTAAGTAAAGAGACAGGATTTTAACTACAAAACAATTAAAAACTATTATATCTATCATGTGTATTAAAGACATAGACGGGCGGTAAGTAATAATTGGCCCTGACATGAATAGTGCCCTCGGGGCCATTATTCATTTTGCGGGCCGATTAACACTTATGTACCTACTTTGCCGAGTATTTACCTCTCATTATATTTATTTCAAAAGGAGCTACTTGCACTTGCTATAGAAAGTTTTCCTGTAAACAAATTTAACTAAATGTTATCGTAAAAGCTCATTCTGCAAAGTTCCCACATTTTAACTGTACAATACTAATTGTATTAATCAGGAATATATCCAACTGAATTCTCTTTAAACGAAGCGCTGAGCAAATTGATCTATACATCTTGAACATCTTATCTTAGTTTAGGTACATGTATAAGTACTTCCTGGTCAAATCAGTTAACGTAGTAAATTATTCATGTAGTTAGTTATTTTTTTGGCAACGAGAATATAAAACAATGGAAATTAACTCATGTGATAAATAGCAAAGTTATGTGTACTTTAAACGCTTAAACAACATATTGAGTGTGCGAGCCTTTAAATTTTGTTTTATCAATACTCATGCTAGATTAGTGATTAATGATTATTTGAAGTGAGACCGTGATATTTTCGATCTTCGAAGATCGTTCAACACAACATTATTGTTGTGTTGATGTTTCTTTTGTACTTTTGGTTCTTTTTAATTAGCATTTACTAGCTGACTGGTTAAGATATTCCTATCAGTACCCTTAGTATATGTCGCAAGTGTTTTTAAATTTGTGGCGGAAGACCTCAGAAACACTTCCGTGCAAGGAAAGTTTCTTAATAGGATATTAAAGCAATCTCATTTATTTTGTCATCTTATACCACCTTTTTGCATATTGTCAATCAATCAGTATTGCAACAATTAATTTAACGCAAAGATTTAGCATTTTGATGTTATGATTACCTAGTATCGAATTCCCATGATACAATATTAACATTTCTGTACGAACATAATCAAAACACGCTTACTTGAACCAGTCATTTAAATATAATGTCAACAGTATAATAAAATTGTTCTAGTGTTCAGATTTTCACATCACATCATTCAAAAATGTATTCAGAAACTTAATGATCTCCATATAGTGACTTAAATCGGATGGACATAAAAACAATAGCGCAGAATAGAATTGTGATTTAATTATGTTTTATGCTATTCAATTTTCTGTTATATGACAATTGAGTAAGACAGCATTATTGATACATTTTAAAATTCGAATAGTTATATCGAATTAGCGACAAATGCTTTTTCCTATCAATGGTACACTTAAAATAGTTGTGTTTCCAATCATTCTGCGGTATAAATTTTACATTCTACTGTGATTTTTCTAAATATCAAGGCACATATTGCGCCAGAAATGTTTTCACGTTTATATCTGGAATCATTATTATCATTTCCTTTTGATGCCCCAATAGAAATGCTAAAAATTCGCATTGGCCAATCCTTTTAACACACATTTACATCAAAATATGTTCCTCCTTTTTGGCAATAAGTGCAGTTATAGTGATTTAGTATTTTGTATGGAAGTCAAATTACTACTTTGTTGACATTTAAGTAATTCTATGACGAATAATTTCAGATTCATCGCTACTTTCTTCAGGTTATAAGCATTCAACGTGCTCTGAATGTTATAAAACCAGAGGTTGCTCTTTGTTAAAACGAAAACATTCATTCTTTAGAAGAAATGATTGCCCGACGAGGTTTATACGGTGCAAAGGTGTTTAAGAGTTTACTCGTCTTTCCCTGCCAATACAATATTATTATAAGGATCAATATAATTATACAATATTTATTTGTTTTATAACATGGATTTGCATCATTACGTTTAATATTCATATTAATTGGAAGGAATTCGTATGGAATCATGTGTCTGCATTAGTCAGTGAAAACTGATATTTAAAGAGTACAACCTTAATTTAAACCTTGGGAGAAATCAAGAAATAACTTAATAATGAATTATCTAGTAAAGAGACAGGATTTTATCTACAAAAAAATAAATACTATTATATCTATCATGTGTATTAAAGACATAGATGGGCGGTAAGTGATATGAATAATGCCCTCGGGGCCATTATTCAACATTATTCATTTTGCTTATGGACCTACTTTGCCGAGTATTTACCTCTCATTATATTTATTTCAAAAGGAGCTACTTGCACTTGCTACAAAATGTTTTCCTGTAAACAAATTTAACTAAATGTTATCGTAAAAGCTCATTCTGCATTTTCCCACATTTTAACTGTGCAATACTAATTGTATTAATCAGGAATATATCCAACTGAATTCTCTTTTTACGAAGCGCTGAGCAAATTGTTCTATACATCTTGAACATCTTATCTTAGTTTAGGTATAATTACTTCCTGGTCAAATCAGTTAACGTAGTAAATTATTCATGTAGTTAGTTATTTTCTTGGCAACGAGAATATAAAACAATGGAAATGAACTCATGTGATAAATAGCAAAGTTATGTGTACTTTAAACGCTTAAACAAAATATTGAATGTGCGAGCCTTTAAATTTTGTTTTATTTATACTCATGCTAGATTAGTGATTAATGATTATTTGAAGTGAGACCGTGATATTTTCGATCTTCGAAGATCGTTCAACACAACATTATTGTTGTGTTGATGTTTCTTTTGTACTTTTGGTTCTTTTTAATAAGCATTTACTAGCTGACTGGTTAAGATATTCCTATCAGTACCCTTAGTATATGTCGCAAGTGTTTTTAAATTTGTGGCGGAAGACCTCAGAAACACTTCCGTGCAAGGAAAGTTTCTTAATAGGATATTAAAGTAATCTCATTTATTTTGTCATCTTATACCACCTTTTTCATATTGTCAATCATTCAGTATTGCAACAATTAATTTTACGCAAAGATTTAGCATTTTGATATTCTGATTACATAGTATCAATTGTTATGATACAACGATAATGTTTTCTAAACAAACAGTTTCAAAATACGCTTTCTGGATCCAGTATTCTTAATATAATGCTTACAATAGAATAAAGTTCAGGATTTTATATCACATCAGTCAGAAACATAGTCAGAAACATAATGATCCCCATACAATGATTTAAATTGGATGGTTATAAAACTGAAGCGCAGAATATAATTGTAATTTAATTATGTTTATGTTATTCAATTTTCCTTTAGATGATCCATAATTGAATAAGATAGCATTATTGATATATTTTGAAATTAGTATATTTATATCGAATTAGCGACAAATGCAATCTTCTATCAATGCTACTCTTAAAATAATTAAATTTCGTTGCTTTTCAAGTCAATCTATCTGCGGTATACACTTTATATTTTACTGTTGTTTTTTTCTATTTCTTTATTGAGGACCACATTGTTGTAGAAATTATTTTACTTTCATATCTGGGATCTTTATCATTATTATATTATTAATTTTTGATGGCCCAATACAAATGTAAAAAAATACTCATTGGCCAATTCTTTTAATTTAGATATTAGTACAGTTATAGTAATTTAATTGTTGTATGGAAGTAAAAATACTAACTTGCCTACATTTTTCTAGTTTTATGACGAACAATTTAACATTTACCACAAGATTCTTCAGGTAAAAACATTTAAAGTGCTCTAAATGTTATAAAACTAATGTTTGCAATTTCTTAAAACAAAATATTCATTCGTTAAGGAGAAATAATTGCCCGACGAGGTTTATAAGGTGCAAACGTGTTTAAGAGCTTATTCGCCTTAACATGCCAATACAATAATAATATAAGGATCAATATAATTATACAATTCTTATTTCTTTTATAACAAGGATTTCTCATCATAATGTTTAATATTCATAATAATTGGAAAGAATTCGTATGGAATTATATGTCTGCATAAGTCAATGAAAACTGATATTTAAAGAGTATTACCTTAATGAAAACCTTGGGAGAAATCAAGAAATAACTAAATGATTATTTGTTTTGTCAAGCATTTTAAAACGGATGTTCTATTAACCGTTTGCTTGCTTCTAAAATAACCAAACTGTTTGTAAACTAATTAAAATACAGTACTATAATAATATATGTATACAGGCAATAAATTCTAAAGATTATTAGGATTAGTTTTTTTTGTTATACATAGCTACACATGTCTTGTCTAAAGGAAGTAAAAGTATATAAATTTGTGTCGAGGCTTAAATGGATTTAAGAATTATTTGTTTATACAGACTAATGTACATTGTACATATTACTGGCGTTCATTTAAAATTAGAGGCATTGTAGTGTCAATTTATGTCTAATACTGTAAAGATGTATGATATTAAAATATTGAGCATCTGCTTCTAAGTACTCTAAAATGCATGTAAACGGTGATAAAATGTCAAATAAAATTTTTGATAAAAACCTCACTCTCCTGTGCCCCCTAAGCAATTATGGCTAGCAGGCTTGGTGGATAATTCAAGATCAAAGGCGGGATGGGAAACAACGGTTTTACAACGATAAACACAGTGCGAAAAGGAGGGTTCTATGCTATATATGTCATTTGTAGCATTTCGTTATATAAACAGTAATGTCTGTGAAAACGTTCACAAATATATAATATCCCATTTAAAAGTCATTTAAACAAGTTATTTGCGAAAGTAAATGAATGTTCTGCATTTTCTAAATGTTGACATAAAAATCTACTGTTTTATTTTGCCGAAAGTTTTTTTGGTTTAAATTTCTGCATTTAAATAGCACTATTGCTTTGCATGCCGTTAACAACAATTGCTGTACTGAAGAGAACTGAAAGCTAGCTTTTAATGCAAGTGAAAATTTTAATTGGGAATGAGCGAAAATTTCGAAAGGTAATTTAAATGGCCATTAAAATTTTACTGCTATGGGGGTCATCAGAGGTAAAGAGTTAAAACTAATAAACATAATTCAAAACGATGAAAATAGAGCTCGAATAGAATGTAATAGAATTGTACTATATTGCTGACTATGTCCATCTTGCCGTGTCAATGATCTCGGTTAAAATATTGTTTTTTGAATTTATAGACACTATGTTTACAAAATAATCACCAATTTAGGTATCATGTGAAATATTTTCATCATTATGTATGTCCACACAAAGGTCTTTATGATTTTAAACTGCTTAAAACAGAAATACGTGCAGAAACAGTTACCAAAGTGACGAAATTCACTAGATCTATTTGCAGTTAATGTTTTAATTTTTCTGTTGTTGATGCTGTTTCCGGTCAGCATATTTGACATATGCTCAACAAATACTCAAATTATCTGAACGATACGTATGGTATTTGTATGGCACTGCTGCTTGTTGCATTTAACATCAATATAGGTAACCGGATTAGATTTATTTTATATTCTAAGTGTTTCAAAGACAAGATTCTGTTTTAAAAATAGCATTTTAATGAACTGAGCACGAATATTGAACAAAAAAGAGCATTTTTACAACTTGGACAAAAAAAGACAGCCGAACAAACAAACCAAAGCGAGCATAAATTTCAACTCAAGCGATTTTGCAAAACGTTATTCGACAGGAAATATACTACTTATAGTGTGTAAGATTCCATATAACAGGATATAAAACTATTTAACTAGCTTTTTTATTTATCACAATAAAGATCAAGATAAACGTGAGGGCACTCGAAGCATATGTTATGAGCACGGTTATGTCAATTTGACATGGTTTAATTAACTTTTTTTATTTACTTACTACAACAGGTCAATATACATAAAATGATTTTTTCATACAACTAACCGCGGAAAATATATAACCATGCATAAATCTCTTTTATTCGTATCTGGTTACGAAAAAATAAATTTCATTAATTTACATATTTTCGGCAATGAGATGTAGTAGTACAACACAAGTAAAATAAAAACAATCAGTCTCACTTTTATAACAAGACTTACTAGATTAATCAAACATAATCAAAACTTATTCAACAAATAATAAATGTAAGTAGGAAAAGTATATAAACATGCTCTCAGTTACATAATTAGAAACCCCACAGCCACAAATGTCTTTAATGGATACATGATTTTACCAATTATAAATGCTTACCAAATACCATCTGATCATTATATGCTTTTTAGTTTCTTCCTAAATGGCATGCTAAATGACACCAATCTATCGTATGGTTTAACCATTCAAATTCTTGCTGCATATATATGTTATATACCACATACAAACATAACTTCATTACAGTGATTCAATCTTATTTGGATTTTTCTCGTATAAGGCACGCATCAGTTAAAGATTTTTATTGCTAGTACTTATTGCAAAATTTCGTGATATGTAAGATGATATAGATGTTCGTAATTTCCAAAGGAATTATATGCAAGTCACGTCTAAATGAGTTTAGTAATAAGGTAGGATTATTGCTATTCCCTTGACATCAACCTTTAACGGTAATAAATGTAATTCAGTAAATGAAGAATAAAATATGACAAACAAATATTGAAGGGAATACATTTTCCACATTATTACTTTTAACGTTTAACGATGACATGCAATTAAAAAGTCATGTTTAATTGTACATATTACAACATGAAATGAAACTGTTTTTGTGCTATTTCTGGATACCTGCAATGTTCAAATGTATCATAAAAACATCTGAAACCCATCCTTTCTTTTGCCAGCCAAATCGAATCTTCCTAGATTGCTCTATAAAAATATAGATAACCTTTATAACTTCTCAGACAATACAAAACCTGATATTCATATATCTTGGTATTCAGAAGTAATTTTAAACCGGAATTTCTAATCGCATCTGCAATTGACGATCGAATGAATTGCCTGCAGGTGAATGCATTTTTAGATTGAACAGTAATTTCTTTGTACATAAGCTAAGATGGGAACAAATCAGGGTCACGTTTGATAAGGCAATTTTGATAATGTAGTCAAAATTAAAGACAGCCATTGAAAAAGCAAATAAGAAGTATATAATCATACTTTTAAAGTAGCCCAATACGTCTTAATTGAAAAGATTGAAGGAGAGGTAAGTTTGAATATTTTCTTTAACTGCATTGGCTTTTGAAGGTACCGCCAACGCCCTAAATCATCGGATTAGGCGAAACGCAATACTTGAATATGTAATATTTAACATAGAACCGATGTGTTCATTAGACATGGAATCTTCTTTCGTAGTTTTGCATTTCATTTAGCAAAGTAGCAGAGTTACTTCCGAAATAACAAAAGCAGACTAGCTTGCTCTCTCAAAAGTAATACTATATTTTTCAAGCAATATTTCAACATCTGAATACCACATTTTAATGACACAAAGTAATGACAAAAGAATCGGCAATGTATATTAACAATATTATGTATGTAACTTCGCAAAAGTAAAATCCTGAAAAAGAATGAGTCATACAGAAGACGATAGTGCATTAAGACTCCGGTAATTGTTTAGTAAAAATTAAATCGTTTATTATCACTGAGGCCTAACATTGTTAATAACCAGTGTTAATTGAAATATCAGATGTATCAAATATCGTGTTTGTGTAATCAAAGAATAAATTAGGCATTGGAAAAAAAGAATGTATGCATTATTGCTACCAAGACTGTGGATTAATTTGTGTATCATATATTTTTAGGAGATGCATAGATTAAATCAAAATAATAAAGTAACATCAGCAGCATTAAACTATTTTGTTTTAAGTCATTATAAATTTTCAAAATACAGACGAAATCAAATACATAGGTCATTGGTATACATTCATGCATATATTCGTAGATATTTCACTAAGGGTGTTTAAGAATACATGACCATATCATATCATTATTATCATATTTATGAGTAGTAAACCAATTTAAATATAAGTACACTTATTTGTTAAAGGAGTGAATGCTTTTAGTGTTTTAATCTAATATAATCAAATATGCATTCTAAAATTATGTTTTATCATAAAATTAATCTAATAAAACTTCATTATACATTGATAAGGCAAAAGAAAAAAAGCGACCCCAAAGAACAACAACAACAAACAAACAGCAATAATAACCGGGCGGTAAGTGATTATCGGTCTTAAAATGAATAATGCCCTCAGAACCATTATTAATTTTGCGGGCCGAGTAACATTTATGGGCCTTCTTTGCCGTGTATTTACTTCTGATTATATTTATCAAAATTGCTACACAATGTTTAATTGTAAACAAATTAAACTAAATGTTATCGCAAGAACTCATTCTTTATTTCCCCGTATTGTATCTGTGCAATACAATACTAATAGTACTTTATTAAGAATATATCCAACTGAATTCTCCTTTAACGAAACGCTGAGCAAATTGTTTTATAAATCTTGAACATCTTATCTTAGTTTAGGTATAATTACTTCCTGGTCCAATCAGTTAACGGAGTAAATTATTCATGTAGTTAGTTATTTTCTTGGCAACGAGAAAATAAAACAATGGAAATGAACTCATGCGATAAATAGCAAAGTTATGTGTACTTTAAACGCTTATACAAAATATTGAATGTCCGATCCTTTAAAACTTGTTTTATTTATGCTTATACAAGATTCGTGACTTTTGATTATTTGAAGTGAGCTCTTCAAGCATAATCAGGGATATTTTCGTTGAAAACGCTTTTATTGTTGTGTTGGTTTTTTGTACGTTTGGTTCTTTTGAATTGGCGTTTTCTAGCTGGCTGGTTGAAATATTCCTATCTTAAATACTCTTTAATTACACTTACAATATGTCGCAAGCTTTTTAAATTTGTAGAGGAAGACCGTGCATTATTTAGACACGAACAGGCACCTGTGTAGAACCAGTACATTTCCGTAAGCTAGCTTGTCAGTTTTCCCTAATGAAAGAAGAATTCAAAATTGCAGTCGGAATTCGAACCCACAGCGGTGAATGGCAAAAGGTTTGTAGCCAACGACCCTAACTTCTCGGCCAAGGATGCCCCTCAATATCGCTATTGCTGTTAAATAATCGATGACACAAATTTGGTATATTCAGTTTAACACCCTTACAACTGTGCAGAGGTTCATTATGTCAAAAGTTTCAAGGAAAGTTTCCTGAAAGGAGATTAAAGTAATCTCCTTTATTTTGTCGTCTTATATCTCCTTTTTTCATTTTATTACTCCTGACAAATGTCATCAAATGACATGCAGAAATTAAAAAAAAAAAAAAAAATGCTGGGAATGATTTTCTACATGTAAACATTCACTTTTGCAACAAATAATTTTACGCAAAGATTTAGCATTTTGATATTCTGATTACATAGTATCAATTGTTATGATACAACGATAATGTTTTCTAAACAAACAGTTTCAAAATACGCTTGCTGGATCCAGTATTCTAAATATAACTCTTACAATAGAATAAAATTGTTTGAGTGTTCAGGATTTTATATCACATCATTCAGAAACGTAGTCAGAAACATAATGATATCCATACAATGATTTAAATTGGATGGCCATAAAACTGAAGCGCAGAATATAATTGTAATTTAATTATGGTTATGTTATTCAATTTTCCTTTAGATGATCCATAATTGAATAAGATATCATTATTGATATATTTTGAAATTCGTATATTTATATCGAATTAGCGACAAATGCAATCTTCTATCAATGGTTCACTTAAAATATTTAAATTTCGTTGCTTTTCAAGTCAGTCACTCTGCGGTATACGCTTTACATTTTACTGTGTTTTTTTTTTGTATTAAGGACCACATTGTTGTAGAAATTATTTTACTTTAATATCTGGGATCTTTATCATTATTATATTATTATTTTTTGATGGCCCAATTCAAATGTCAAAAAATACTCATTGGCCAATTCTTTTAATTTAGATATTAGAACAGTTATAGTAATTTATTTTTTGTATGGAAATAAAAATACTAACTTGTCTACATTTTACTAGTTTTATGACGAACAATTTAACATTTACCACTACATTCTTGGGTAAAAAACATTTAAAGTGCTCTAAATGTTATAAAACTAATGATTGCTATTTCTGAAAACAAAATGTTCATTCGTTAAGGAGAAATAATTGCCCGACAAGGTTTATAAGATGCAAACGTGTTTAAGAGCTTATTCGCCTTAACATGTCAATACAATATTAATATAAGGATCAATATAATAATACAATTCTTATTTCTTTTATAACAAGGATTTCTCATCATAATGTTTAATATTCATATTAATTGGAAGGAATTCGTATGGAATTATATGTCTGTAAAAGTCAATGAAAACTGATATTTAAAGAGTACTACCTTAATGAAAACCTTGGGAGAAATAACTAAATGAGTATTTGTTTTGTCAATCATTTAAAATCGGATGTTCTATTAACCGTTTGCTTGCTTCTAAAATAACCAAACTGTTTGTAGTCTAATTAAAATAAGTACAATAATAATATATTTATACAGGCAATAAATTCTAAAGATTATTAGGGTTACTGGTTTTTGTCATACATAGTTACACATGTCTTGTCTAAAGGAAGTAAAAAGATATTAATAAATTTGTGTCGAGGCCTAAATGGATTTAAGAACTATTTGTTTATACAGACTAATGTACATATTACTGGCGTTCATTTAAAATTAGAGGAATTGTAGTGTAATTTTATGTCTAATACTGTAAAGATGTATGATATTAAAATATTGAGCATATGCTTCTAAGTACTCTCAAATGCATGTTAACGGTGATAAAATGTCAAATAAAATTTTTGATTAAAACCTCACTCTCCTGTGCCCCCTAAGCAATTATGACTAGCAGGCTTGGTGGATAATTCAAGGTCAAAGGCGGGATGAGACAACGGTTTTACAACGATAAACACAGTGAGAAAGGAGGGTTCTGTGCTATATATGTCATTTGTAGCACTTTTTTTATATAAACAGTAATGAATAACTGTGAAAACTTTCACAAATATATAATATCCCATTTAAAAGTCATTTAAACATGTTATTTGCGAATGTAAATGAATGTACTGCATTTTCTAAATGTTGGCATGAAAATGCACTGTTTTATTATGCCGAAAGTGTTTTGGTTTGAATTTCTGCACTTAAATTTTGGGAACACTATTGTTTTGCATGCCGTTAACAGTAATTGGTGTACTTTAAATATGAGAACTGAAAGCTAGCTTTTAATGCAAGTGAAATTTATAATTGGAGAATGAGCGAAAATTTCGAAAGGTAATTTAAATCGCCATTTAAGCTGTACTGCTATAGGAGGTCATCAGAGGTAAAGCGTTATGTTAAAATTTCGTTAAAAATAATAAATATATAATTCAAAACAGTGCAAATAGAGCTCGAATAGAATGTAAAATGTTCTCTATTGAAAAATGAAAACATATATTTTTAGAATAACTTTCATACATTTTTAATCAAACAGTTACAATGATTTAATTTATTTATATCTTAATCATATCTGTATATAAAAATAAGGAAAGATATAAAAAGTATTTGCTGTCAGAAACAGTAACTTATTCATTCATGACAAAACGTCTACCTTTAAAAACTTTGACATATATATAATCAATCCATTTATGATAATATCAACTGATGACTATTCCAATTCAATTCAATATCTTTATTGTACAAGAGGCCTCAGGCCCATACACAGTGTATACAATATACAATACAAATTGGCAATACGAATTTCTAATACAATTATAAAATACAATCTGAATATAAATTATTCAAAACATTTAAGAAAATTATCCCTTTCTTTCATTGCATAATAAATATACATAGCAACATTACGTATCAATGACTCGTCTTCAGTTGCCATCAAAGAGTAGAACTTTTGAACATTCGGATATTGATAATAATACAATGGTATATAGTAAGAACGTAAATTTGCATATAAAGAACACACAATAAGAAAGTGATATTCGTCCTCTAACATTGATTCACAATACATACAATCACGATGTTCTCTATCAATATTATCTCCAACAAATCACTTATTCTGTATGAATAAATACATTTCATTCGTGAAATTACAGAAACGTGTCTTTAAACAGGCATGAATAAAGCGTTAACGCAGATACTAACCATTGAACAAGGATAAAGGCATTTTCATTCTAACGTCTCTTTGCCATTTTAACTTTCTTCAATTTGAAACAAGAGGTGGATAATAACGGGAGCCAAGGTCCTTGAAATACACTGAATTTAAAACGTATATAGTCACATTTACCAATAAATGATGACGTAAACTAATAAAACAATATTGCTTTTGAGAAAAAAATATTGCACAATTAACTCTCCCAAATTTAGAAAATACGAATTAATACGGACTTTATGATCCCATACAGTCCATATGATTTAGATAGATTTAATAGTGTTCTTTCTTGCTGACAATGTATATCTTGTCGTGTCAATGATCTCGCTTATATATTAATTTTTGTATTTATATTCACTATCTTAACATAATAATCACCGATTAAGGTATCATGTGAAATATTTTCATCAATATGTATGTCCACACACAAAGGTCTTTAAGGTCTTTATGACTTAAAATATGATAAAGAAAGGCAGCTTAAAACAGAAATACGTGTAGATATAGTGACGAAATCCACTAGATCTATTTGCAGTTAATGATTTTATTTTTCTGTTGTGGATGCTGTTCCCGGTCAGCATACTTGACATTTGCTCAACAAATACTCAAATTATCTGAACAAAACGTGTGTATGGTATGACACTACTGCTTGTTGTATTTTACATCTATTTAGGTAACCGGATTAGATTTATTTGATATTTTAAGTGTTTCATAGACAAGATTCTATGTTTCAAAAATAGCATTTTAATGAACTGAGCACGAATATTGTACAAAAAAAGCAGAACAAAACCAGCATGAATAAGCAACTCATGCGATTTTGCAAAACGTTATTCGACAGGAAATATACTTCTAATTATAGTGTCTTAGATTCCGTTTAACAGAATAAGAAATTATCTAAACTACCTTTTTATTTGTCAGAGGCTAAAGGTAAGTCTGCGGGTACTCTAAGCATATGATATGAGCACGGTTAGGTCAAAATGACATGGTTTAATTAACTTTTTGTATTTACTTACAACAATAGGTCAATATACATGAAATGCTTTCAAACAACTAACCGCGGGAAATATATAATATATAACCATGCATAAATCTCTTTTATTCGTATCTGGTTACTAAAATTTCATTAATTAACTTCTTTTCGGTAATGAGTACAACAAAAGTAAAATAAAAATAATCAGTCTCATGACAAGAATTAATCAAACATAATCAAAACTTAATCAATAAATAATAAATGTTAGTAAAAAAAGTGTATACACATGCTTTCATTTAAATAATTGAAAACCCCACAGCCACAAAGGTTACAAATGCCATCAAAGGGATCATGATTACCAATTATGACAGCTAACTAAATACCATGTAAGCATTAAATGCATTTTTAGTTTCTTCTTAAATGGCACACTAAATCAGACCAATCTATCAAATTGTTTAACCATTCAAAATCTCGTTGAAAAATATGTATGTATATAAATGTTATATACCACATATAAAAATAACTTCATTGCAGCGATTTAGAATTATTTGGATTTTTCTCGTATAAAGATAAGCACGCATCAGTTAAAAATTTCTATTGCTATTATTTATTGTAAGATGTCGTGATATTTAAGATGATATACGAGGGACGGTCAGAAAATATCCGGACTTTTCATGTTCCTCTCTTTCCACGTGCAGCTGTATACACACATTATATATTGTTGAAAACTACATTCATTTGCCAATAACGTGGTCAGTTTATTTTCAATGATAGTTGTGTATACACAGTATTTTGCGCTCTGATATATGATAGGTGTTTCGTCTATCATGGACTCTTTGTTAGAGGAACAACGCTCTGTAATAATGTTTCTGGTTGCAGAAGGTGAAAAGCCCTGCCACATCTTTCAGAGGCTTAAAAAAAGATTTTCTGATAAATGTGTATCACGTTCAACCTTCTACAACTGGGTTTCTCAGTTTCGTGAAGGCAGAACAAGTGTTTGTGACAGGCCAAGGACTGGGCGGCCAGCTGAGGCGGTGACCCTAACAATGGTAGCAAATGTTAAAGCTTTTGTCAACAAAGATCGTCGAGTAACTTTGGAGGAGGTAGCCAACAAGTTTAGTATCGGTAAGGCATCGGCACACAAGATTTTACACGGACACCTAGGCATGAGCAAGGTAAGTGCCAGGTGGGTGCATAGACAGCTGTCCGCAGATCAAAAGGCAACCAGAGTAACTAATGCAAAAGAACATTTAAGTCGTTTTAATCGTGAAGGAGATAACTCTTTGAACCGCATTATCACTGGAGATGAGATGTGGGTTCATTATTCCAAACCTGAGGCAAAAGCTCAGTCAAAGCAGTGGACACGAGCTGGTTCCCCACCTCATAAAAAGTTTAAGCTGTCTCCTTCGGCTGGCAAAGTCATGCTTGTTGCTTTTTGGGATTCACGAGGAATGATACTTATCGTAGGGTAAAAATATCATAAATGTTTTCCGTTGTTTTTGTTTATTTGTAAATCATGACCTGACTTGTACTCCGTAGTTTTTCCAATATTTTCAGTAGTATCTACTTCGAACTTATCTTTGATCTGTTTATACACGTGACACTTTTCAACCAATCATAATTTACTTTTCTAGTTAAACCCGTTTTTCAAATTGTATACGCTTTTTATAGTGCAAATTAAAATAACAAATATCTCTGGATATATTAAATATTTATTCAGGTAAATTAGATTTTTGTATTTTATAAACATATTTCTAATTATACTGTAAATCTTAAGTTTGATAATTATATGATGTAATAGTATTAACGAAATCAATTTTGTGTTTTCATTTTTGACAGCTGTCATTTGTCATATGATAATTCTATATGTTATGTTTGTATAATGTTATTTTTTATATTTTCAGATTTGTTTTATTCTTTATCATATTAATTGATAAAGTAAATATAATAAACCCCTATTATAAACTTATAAAATAGTTTTGTCATTACTCAAACCTACACACCTTATACTGTTATACGGAAGCTGAGAGGCCGGTGACAAATGGCGCCCAACGGTGTTTATGGGGTTATTTTAATTAAAATGCAGTAAAGCAATTTTACATCTATAGAAGATTTTCTTCTAAAGTTTAAATTTGAAATAATTTTGACGGTACCTTACATATTATTCACCAGTGATCAACTAACGATTCTACAATACTAGGAATAGAGGATATACATAGTGACATTCATCAACGGAGGATATAAACATTCATAAACGGAGGATAGGAACATCATAAACGGAGGATAGGAACATTCATAAACGGAGGATAGGAACATTCATAATCGGAGGATACCATTTGATTAGTTGAAAGGATATTTATCAATATTGAGTGTATCAGTGTATGGAACATTGGATTGGATTTATTATATGTTTTTGTGTGATTGTGATATTGTGTTTTTGGATTATTCATGTCATTAAAGGTGTGTGGTGAGTGAATTTATTGTTGTTTGTCTTTTTGATTTAAATTTTTGATATCATCATTGTCTTAGTGAAATTTAAAAAAAAATTTAAAGGCATTAAATTTTTGTGTGCACACTTTTGCCATTTATAAAAGATAAAAGTTTATTTTCCGAATTAACTTTGAGTATTGCTGATTTTTATTGTATTCGTAATATCGAGTCAGCGTTGTTATATATTTTATATCCGTGCGCAAATAGAAAATTTTCTGTTGTGCAAAGATATAAATATCCCTTTTCTTATTCCTATTTTCTTGTTTGTTAGTATCCAGTTGAAGTTTTTGAACTGAATACTTACATTAATAAGTTTTGCGTAAATTTTTGATTCACCGAAAAAATCAATAAGCTTTTTCCCGTGCTTCGATGTTCTATTGATCACTACGTATTTTATAACCTTTCATTATCATAAGGCTGCGTAGCCTATTGGTCAGGTGACTGGATATTGGACCACAAATGTACATAGTGTAAATAATTACATCTGAAATAGAATGAGAGTTTTTCGTGACATAAATTGTGTTACAATGATAGATGAAATTTTATATTAGATTGTAGAAGATTATTGACATTCATACGAGATGATTATGTGAATACACATGCAAGAGGAAACTTGGCAAAAATTATGTCATGTTGATTTACACAACATTACAACTATTACATAATTTAAGCCCTCATATACATTTCTCCTCAAACATTTAACACTATTCACAAATACTCACTTATTATCTGATGAGAATATAATATATACATTTATTTCCGTTAATAGTTGATGTCAAGAGAATAGTAATATTACTTCTTTATTACAAAACTCATTTAGACCTGATGTGCATATAATTTCCTTGGAAATTACGTACATCTACGAGGGGAAGTCAGAAAATATCCGGACTTTTGACTCGTTCTCGAAAACCATTCAACATTTTTAAAAAAATCTTTCTACTCTTTTCAAAATATTCTCCACCTACGTCTACGCACTTTTGCCATCTTCGTGGGAGCTTTTGTATTCCCGCTGTGAACCATGACGTAGACCTATGTTTTAGGTACTGTGTAACAGCAGATATCAAAGCCGCCCTGGTCTTATATTTCTTTCCAGCAAGCATTTTTTCAGTTCTGGAAATAAATAAAAGTCACAGGGGGCGAGGTCTGGGCTATAAGGAGGGTGAGACAACAATTGCCATTTGTAAGAGTTGATAACCTCCACTGTAGCTGCGGCGGAATGGTAGGGGCGTTATCGTGAAGAAGGATGACATTTTTCTGTGCTAACCTGGGGCGCATTTGCTTCAGCTTTTCTCTGAGATTTTTCAGAATTACTTCAGAATAGTACTTGGCGGTGACACGAAAATTTAACAGATCCCCAGTTGCTGAACATTTTCACCTTGAGGGACACAGTTTTAAAGACGTGTCCCTCTGTTGTATTGAACATAGCACAAAGTGGTCAAATATAAAACGGAAATCACGCGAGACATACTGGATTCGCCGACTGAATACGCTTGAGCCATCAGGAATCAATAAAGGAGACTAATTTACACACTTATTCTCGCCCATTCTTGACAAACTGTTTACAACCTAACTTTAATTATCAGGCGGTGTCGGGGAGGGCTATTTTTCCCTTGCCTGAGAGCATTTTTATTACTTTCACCTTATCGTAAATTTCCACTTCATATAACATCACACTGTAACTTGCATTTTCTAACATCATACTTTTAGTAATAAAATAGATAAATACAGAATCCCTAAAGAAAGCCCAACACGGCAAAATTGAAAATGTTGCAAGCTCGGTTTGATTGAGCCTGTTCATGGACGGTACTGAAAAGTGCAAGTTACCGTCCACGCCCCCACGCCCTGATATGTGAAGTTTTATTTATTTAATATATATATATTTTTTTTTTTTTTTTTTTTAAACATACTTTTATAGATATATTTAACCGAGTTTATGCCATATTGACCGCAGGCTATAGTTTCTTTTGTTAAGTACTACACAATGACCATTCAATAACGGTCTATTCATAATCGATGTAACTTTATCACCTTTCTAGCGACTGTGTTTCAGTTCAATTTTTGATACTATACAGTACACACGTATTGAGATTTTGTGCTCGATTGTGTGCACATTATACATGTTATACACCCCTGATGAAGGCATAATACGCCGAAAGTACTTGGGTATTTATACTTTAGCACTGTATGAACGTTTATTTTCTCCAAATTTATTGTTATTTTTTCCACGCTCTTGTATCCTTGGGATCCAGTGTTTTTGAAAGGTATTTTGTAGATGCAAATATTTTTCACAAACCCATATATATATACATATATATACATATATATATATATATATATATATATATATATATATATATATATATATATATATATATATAAAGAACTCTAGTTATCATAAAGAGATGATTTTCATATTAAAGGTCACAGTGACCTTGACCTTTGACCTACTGACCCCAAAAGCATTAGGGATCACCTCCTGACTTTAACCAATCATCCTATATAGTCTGAAGACTTTGGGTATCAAGGAACTCTTAGTTATCATGCAGAAATGATTTTCATATTATAGGTCACGGTGACCTTGACCTTTGACCTACTGGCCCAAAATCCAACAGGGATCAAGAACTTGATGGGTCCAATAACATTATTTAGTTGTATTAAGTGTCAAGTCATTCTGTTCTCTAAAAATTGAAAAAAAGTCAACTTGCCGAAATAAGTTAACCGGACGGACGGTGCAATTACTATATGCCACCCTTCGGGGGCATAAAAACCATTTCAAACCATTTTTATTCTTACATGTTTCATCGAGACAAAAAAAAATGTGGCCTTAGTTATTTAACAAGCATGTTTTTTGAGAAGCCCCTATTTCTTGTAAACTAACAGAAATTCAACTGACATTAACTTTAACCCCAAAAAATGTAAACCAATAAACATAAAGTTATTCATCAAAGCTAATATTTTGATAAAGTATACCTTTGAGCTTAATGCTGCAATGTGCAGCTAGTGAATCAGTGATGCTATAGTAGGCACTCAAAAACAAACAAGAGGGCAAAAATGGCCCCTATGAGATAACCTGAGCAAACAAAAACTATAGAGTAAACAAGACATTTTAAAAATATGTGCATAGTGAGCTAAATTAGACCCCAAATGATAAATATTAAAATTAACCTTAACATTAAAGCAATCACCCTGACTAAAGACCAAGGGTCTGTTGCCTAAGCGAATCGCTACCTATCGCTATCGAAAAGCGATTTTATGTACTAATTTGTGTGTAGGAAACGCTTTGACCTCACAAACCAAGATGGCAACCTCCTATGATTGGTTAACTTCGTACAAAAATCCACACACTGTAGAAGTGGCCTCTTGAAACGTCATCTTTGCTTTCTGATAGTGAAGATTTTTTCCGCTACCTTTCGCTACGTAGCATAACATAGCGCTCTTTCATAGCAGGTCGTTTCCCATGTTTTCACTTCGTAGCGATATGTAGCGATAGGCTTAGGCAATGGGCCCCAAGACATATAAAGCTATAAATGTCACTGTACTGCAACAACATAAAATAGATTCAAAAGTGAGTAAAATAGATAGAAAAACACTCACAGGGAGGGGGGATCTCATTTTTAGTGGAAAATGCAAAATTGAGCAACAAGTTCTGAACAAATGACAAAATCAATATTTACAATGAATAAATCAGATTACAGCCTTATTTAAAACGAAATACTTGCAGAAACCAAATCACACTTGTGCACCATATTTTCTTTTACTTTTTGATGTATTCACTTGCATTTTTGTGCTTTGGGTTGACATTCTGACATCAGTGAGAGAAATAAAGTACTTTTTCACTTATCAGTGATTTAGTCTAATTTAACTGATAAAGTATGTGTAATAAACTGACAGAACAAAACAAAGCAGAAATGCACATGTCTTTGGTCATTTAATAGGAATTTGAGAAAGAACTGATCACAAAATTTGACTATATGTGGGTATAGTGATCTAGTTTTTGACCCCAGATAACAATAAATCATCAAAACTTTAATCCTGACTAAGTTCCATTACATTTTAAATGAAACACAGTGCAAGAGCATTAACAATATTTTAACACATATGGGTATTATAGAGACCTTTTTCACCCAAATGATTCTACTAGATCATAAGAGCCTATGAATAACGCGAGCTAAAAAAATACATGAATCATACAACTACAACTAGAACTGCCATTATTATGGCTTGAATACCCCCGCATATCGCTTTGTCAGAATCAACAGTGGCCATTTAGAGCTCAAGGAGAATGTTTTTAGTGGCAAAGATCAAAGTGACCTTTACCTTTGACCTACTGTCCTAAAACTGAAACTGCCACTGCATGACTTAAATATTCCCACCCCTTCATGCAGCTTTGCCCTGGGGGTGTTTTATGATAAGTATATGAGAACATAATTATATGCTTCAAATGTGAAAATGTAGATGGAGAATGAAAGGTTAATACTCACAATTGATCTTTGAATAAAATTATAACAGGTAAATGAAAACTGCAGTTTAAAAATGGTGGAATGGTATAGCTACACCAAGTACAAAGTGGTCACTTTAATAGGTTGGTATCATATCAGTAATTATTAGTCCCCTACCGGTTTAACCGGAGGGGACTTTAGGTTTACCCTCCGTCCGTCTGTCCGTCTGTCTGTCCGTCTGTCTGTCCGTCTGTCTGTCAGTCTGTCAGTCCACAAAACTGGATCCCGCGATAACGCAAAAAGTACTGAAAATATTTTTATGAAACTTGATATATGGATAGATGGCAGTATGGAGATTATGCACGTCTTTTTTTTTCTTCCTATGTTGAAAATTCTGGTTGCTATGGCAACAAATAGTCTGAAAATATGGCAAATTTAACACATAAACTGGATCCAGTGATAACTCAAAAAGTACTGAAAATGTTTTTATGAAACTTGAAATATGGGTAGATGGCAGTCTGGAGATTATGCACATCTTTTTCTTTTCTTCTTATGTTGAAAATTCTGGTTGCTATGGCAACAAATAGCCTGAATTTCAAGATTTCTGATTTAAATTTTTCAGCTTTTTCACTATATGTTCTTTATTTCTTAAGGTGTTTACTTCAAACTTTAAATATAAGTTTCTGGTCATCAACCACATCATATGTGACAAGGTTTATAACTCTAGCACAAAAAAATATCAGTATTACCTCCTTTGAACTTAGATTTTTTAGGGGAAAAAATGTTGTCTTTTTTAAATAACTTCTTTATTAACTAATGTATCTACTTCAAACTTCATATATATGTTTCTTATTATCACTCGACATTTTTGAGAAGGTTAAATACTCTAGCAAGACTATTTCCAGAATTATGTCCCCCTTGAACTTAGATTTTTTTGAACTGGTATTTTCACTCCAACTTCTTCATTCCTTATAGGATTTACTTTAAAATCCCACATCGTAATAATATGACAAGGTTGTATAAACATAATTTCCTTACTAAGCATGGAAACTTAACACATTACTGTGATATAGACAAACTTATTTTATTATGTTTTGTGGTCGATATTTTCAAATACAGACTTCATCCTCAAATTCATTATAAATGGCAATACACAGGAGTGTATGACAATTAAAGAACTTTTTGAGGGACCGGTAGGGGACTACTGTATTGCCCGCAATACTATCAAATGCTTGTTCCTACTGGATCAAAGTTTACATAAATGTTGTCAATAACTCCTCCTTTCCTATGGGTTGGAGTGTTGAAACATGGTTGGAAATGATAGTAATGTAATAGATTGCTGAAATCTTTGCAAGTACTGTTGTGAAACCAACATTAGTACCAAATATGAAGACTGTGGGTCATAGGAATCTTAAGTTATTGGGCGGACAAGCTTTTTCAAGTCAAGGCCCCTGTGACCTTGACCTCAAATTCAATAAGGGTCATCTACTTATCATAACTCACCACCATGCCAAATATGAAGACAGTGGGTCATAGGAAACTAGTTATTGGGCGGACAAGCTTTTTAAAGTCGAGGCCCCTGTGACCTTGACCTTTGACCTGGTGACCTCAAAATCAATAGGGGTCATCTACTAATCATGACTAACCACCATGCCTAATATGAAGACTGTGGGTTGTAGGAATAGTAAGTTATTGGGCAGACAAGCTTTTTGAAGTCAAGGCCCCTGTGGCCTTGACCTTTGACCTGGTGACCTCAAAATCTATAGGGGTCATCTACTAATCATGACTAACCACCATGCCAAATATGAAGACAGTGGGTTATAGGAATCTTAAGTTATTGGGCGGACAAGCTTTTTAAAGTCGAGGCCCCTGTGACCTTGACCTTTGACCTGGTGACCTTAAAATCAATAGGGGTCATCTAATAATCATGACTAACCACCATGCCAAATATGGAGACAGTGGGTCATAGGAATCGTAAGCTATTGGGTGGACAAGCTTTTTAAAGTCAAGGCCCCTGTGACCTTGACCTTTAACCTGGTGACCTCAAAATCAATAGGGGTCATCTACTAATCATGACTAACCACCATGCCAAATATGAAGACTGTGGGTCATAGGAATCTTAAGTTATTGGGTGGACAAGAAAAAAATGACGGACGGCCGGCCGGCCGGACAAGCTGATTCCAGTATACCCCCCTTACAACTTTGTTGTGCGGGGGTATAAAAATACATGTATAAATGAGCACTTCAGGATGAACATCATGACCTCGTCATGAAAGCTAAATGAATATATTCTTTGACACAGAGGTGTGAAAAAATACAATAATACAGCCCTTCCTTCGACAGTCGTATAATAACACAAATGCACACAAAATGTCTTTTTCTATTCAATAATTAATTCATTTTCAGTGGTCTTTGCCTCTTGCAAAAACACCTCAATAGTTTGTCTTGGTTGCAATTATTAAGCACAGAAAAATAAAAAGAGGGCCCATGGCCCCCATAGGTCACTCACCAGAGCCAAAACATAGATATGAAACTGGGACTAGGTCCGAGGACCATCCTAGGCCTTACATGTTTTGAAAGAAGACAAAAACTAAATGTGAAAATTTTGATCCGTGGCTCAGAGCAAATACTGGTCTTTCAGACATTTTTAGCAAACTTGGTAGCAGACAACAAGATAATGCATCATACCAAACATTAACCCTAGGCATTGCAGTTTATTATATTTTAAATATTTTTGAATTATCTTAAAATACAAGTCTAAGTTCACATAAATGAATGTTTGTGTGGAGCCGCTTTGGGTCAAAAGAAGCATAAGCCACTGCTTTAAAGCTTCCTCGGTAACACAGTGTTTTATTTGTAAACGACACTGTGACAGTTTAGACCCTACAGAAGTTATATGAATCATAACATGTAATGAACTTTGGTTCAGTGGTTTATGAGATGCTTTCTCAAATACTAAAGACCATGGCAATTTACAACCTAGCTTACTTTTAATCATATGCTTCAGATTAGCTAAAAGTGAACTATATATTACTTTTTTCAGGGACCTAACGAAAATTTTAAAAGGAGCAAAACATTCTCATGTATTGAGAAAAGGGATAAACAAAGGGAAGGATTAACTTATTTATTCATTTTTTTTTTTTCATCAAGTTTTGAAGTTTTGCTTTCACAGGGTCAAAACAGTCTGTCCTTGTTTTTAATTTAAGCCTTTGTCTCTAAAAGAGGCCTGTATAGATGCCGATGATGGGTACAGTCTTTTTTCAAATAAATGAGATATGAGTACTTCTGCAAACAATCTAATCTTTTTTCCCCCTGTCCTGTTGACGACCTAAATTTAAATAAAAGAAAAAATCATTTTGTGAGTAAGTAATCACATACATTGTTAGAGCCTTTTTTGTTGTTTTAAAGGGGGTAACTTCAGTTTTAACCACTTTTGGTAAATAACAGCCATAAAAATATCAGTAAAATAAAACCAATGTTAAAACCAAACCAATAGAATTTTTTTTTAAACCAAAGTCATCTGGGTAAAAACTCTATTTGAATATTTTTTTTTAAAAAATGCTTGGGCAAGGCATGGGGCTTTAGTTTTGGGGATTTTTCCCCCCCCCCCAATTTTGGGGTAATTTAAATAAAAATTTAAATCCCTTATTTTTAACCCCCCAAATTTCCCCAAAAAAACCCAACCCCGGGCCCCTTTTTAAAATTAAATTTAAAACACTTTCCCACACATTTCCTTTTTTTAAAAATAGGTTTTGGAAAATTTACTACAAAATTGAAGGGATTCTTCTTCATCTGAAGAACTATCCAACACTGAAAAAATAAGGCTTAAATAAATACAAAGATGACTTCCTATGTAGAAGGAAAATGTTTTAAAGGAACACTTATACACAAGTGAGAAGTGTTGTGAATCCAGTATCTTAAACAATGAATGGATCACCTTCACAGGACAATATTATCATTCTATCATCCAATTACTTGAGACTCCTCGGACAAGGTTTTTGAGACTCTTAACATACAGATCTTTTTACGTTTAACACCACATCAACACAAACACAGCTTTCCTGGATCCCTATACTTACATATAATTCCACCATATGCCTCGTACATTGTACATATAGTGAACATACTGTAGTCAAGCCAGCCTTACATTCAGCCACACCAGTGACTGGAACAAATGAGACATACTTATACAGGCTATTTTATACAAGGCAGTAATAAGACAGAGGCCTAAATGTACTCTAGCTGAGATGATTTTAACGTGCACCCTGGCCAAGATCTGTAAGCTTAAGACCTCTAACATAATACCAATCATCTGTTCAATAAGACTAGTCATCACATTTATGAAAGATTTATTATTCATAATGAGTTCTCCATGAGTGTTAAAAAGCTAAAAAGGGACATAAAAAACCTACCTCGCAATTTTTTTCTTTTTGTAGCATATACAATGTCATCATCATAATCTGATTCATTATTACACTCCATATCTGAAAAGGAATTAAATCTTTTTATTGGCTTTACCACCATTTAACAACAGCCAGCATACTTTACATAACAGACCGTTATTCCTAACTAGTACTCGCCTACCCTTCAACATGGTCAGTAGCTTCTCCTCATACCTCATTAATGGAAAAAATAATCATTGTCCAATTTGAATAAAAATGTAAAGCTGGCCATGACTAATGGCAAACTCAGGAGCGTCTACTCCATAGAACAGCATTCTCCAAAAGACCACTTGATACACCATGAGTGACACTTCAATGTGAGACTTGATAATAAATCAATTATTGTTTTAAAAAATATGCCAGAGGGCAACATGTCCAACTTAAAGACAGAACAAAAACAAAACCATGTTCAAAAGAAAAGAATCAAATTGTGGCAACTTCAAAGCATTTGAAAAAGATTCCTAAACTTCTCATAATACAGAAGGAAACAAGAATCTATACATCACAAGAATGTTTGATATACCTGCAGGTTTATTTTTCTGAATGACTAAATCATCATTTTGTTCAGGTTTATTTGTCTGACTGACTGAATCATTATGTTGTTGAACACTTGCTAAATGTCTGTCCAAACATGATTCTTCAGTGTCAACTTCATCATTATCATCATTCTCTTCTATAACATCTTCAATGTTGAGGTCTAAAAAATCAAAGGAATTCAAATAGAGAAAATGTTAACAGTTGTGATTGAGGAGTTTACAAAAATATCAAATATATTATATGTAAACAGAAGTACATATACTCTATTTCATGAGATACAAGGCAATTGTAAGCATTAAGTTGATTTGTTTAAAGGCAATTTTAATGATTTTCACCATCAAATATTTGTAATTGATGAAATTATGTACTTTATGTTTGTAATTATGAAATTTTCTATCACTAATATTTTTTTAAAGCAATAAATATAATGAAATAAGATAAGAAGTCAACCTATATTTTTAGCCAATCAGTGCCTAAGAAAATTCAAAATTTTTAACCATTTATGTCTGTAAAATGTTCTATTTTGAACTGTAAGAAATGGATCGTCATATTGAAAAAGACAACTTTTAGTTAATTGCGCTTGCGCAAAATAATCACACCTCTTGTCTCCACTGCCCCCATTCTGAAATCACATGTTAAGAGTGTAACAAACAATTATGTTAGTCATTTATTGCCATGGACACTCAAAACATTTTGACATTTTATTTTATCACAGGTCCTTCAATTGAATTCCTCAATTTAAACAGTTCAAAATCATGGGTAGCTTTGAGTAAAACTAGAGCTATCACTGAAGGGTGATTTCATTACCCCCACAAAGTCAGCCATGACCTTTTGAAAAATAAGTTTTGGTGTGAAGAATACTTTGAAGTTGACTTATGTACCCGACTCAATCCCAAAACCGAGTCTGCAGTTTCTTATGTTCTTTTGTTGTCGATTAATGCTTCCCGAGGATCACTTTGTTTCCGGAATTTGTACATCACAACAGCAGTGGTCCCAAGTGCCGTGTGGCAAACCGTAAAAGTTGCCCCGTACTTTACTTCAGTGTTGTTATATTTCTGGGCCTTCGGGGATCATTTGATGCCAACACTATAAAGTGTTTGAGAAAATTTAGGACCGTCTTTTTACAGGCTTTTTTCTTTGGTTTTTTTGTTGTGAAATTAAAAAGTTCCCAGGGGTCACTTTTTTTTCCAGTTTTTAAGTTTAAATAGTTTTTTACTAAATGGGGATTTACGGGATATCCAAACGTTCCATTTTCCCGTACCTTTTCCAAACTGTTATCGTCCGGAAAGGTTTTTCTATTTTTTGTAAAAGGTGAACCCCTTTTTTGACCCCCGGGGGGTTTTCCCAAACCCAAAACCAAAACCCAGGTATTCATGCAAGGGGGGTTTTCTTTATTTTAAAAAAACCAAGGGGGTTTGGGGGTTTTTAAAAAAGTTTTTCCCCCATTTTCCTTTTGGGTTTTAAGTTATCGTCCGGAAACCCTGAAATGGACCCACCCAGGGGCCGACCCCCGACAAGCTGACTCCTATAACCCCCCCAAAAATTTGGGTTTTGGGGGTATAATGAAAATAAATTATTAACGATCTACCCCCAAAAGCGACAAATCATGGGTTTTAAGGGAAATTGAAACGTTCAAGAGTAAAAATTTACACGGAAAACTTAAACTAAAGGGGTGGACTATTTTTCAAGGTTTTGTATTTCAGACCCCCCTTTAAAAAAAATCTTTCCAAATTGGGTACTTCTGGCGAAATTTTTGCCCCATTTATAAAAAAGAAAGGGATTTAAAATTGATTAGACTTTTTGTTGGATTTTTGTTGTGGAGCCAAATTTAAAATCCCTTAATGTGCAGAATCAGGTTTTTGCTGCAGATTTTCCCTCAGCTGAAAAGATACAAATTTAAAAATTCTTTTTATTTTCAATTTTTTAATTTGGTGAGGTAAAAAAAATCTAAAAATTTGAATCTGTGCAAAAATTTCCCTTCTGAGCAAAGGGGTTTTTTCACATTGTGAACAAGGATCAATTTTTAAAAAAAGCCATTAACTGTATTAAAAAAAAAAATTTAATTTAATTTGGGCGGGTTTTTTTTCTTTCCCTAGCGTTCTGAATTCATTCAGCAAAAATTTTCCCCGATATTACGGGGCCCTTTGTTTTAAACTTTACTCATTAATTGGGCTTTTTCCCTTTGGGTGCAAATGATCAGTGGGAAAGTATTCGCTTACCTGTTATTTAAAATGAAAAGGGCCGTCAAAAGCCCCATTGTGAAACCCTGTGGGAAGGGGGCAATTCTAAATTTAGATCTATTTAATGTTTTTTTTCAAAAACCCAGCGGCCGGGTCTCGCATCGCTAGTTTCGACTTTTCCCAAAAGAACATTTAAAAAGGCTCTTTCTTTTCAAAGGAAATTTTTTAAAATCCGACTCGCCTTTTCTGATAAAATTAATAATTTTTGGTTGAATAAAAAATGCCAAGAAAAATCCGCCAAACAATTTCACCAATGCTGAGTAACCCCCTGTGTCGCCTTTTCAGACCACATATTTTTTAAATTTTACAAAAAAAATTAAAAAAATTATTTTCACAAGTTTTAATAAAAAACCAAGTTTTCAAAAATTTCAAGCCGGGAGAAAAAGAACGAAAAACTTAAGTAAAAAAACGTTTAAAAAATCAATAGGTATGGGTACTAGCGATTTCCCCAAATTTACTCAAAAAAATAAATGTTTAAAATTAAGGTTTTAAAGTTTTTAAAAAAGTTATGATTCATTTGCTTCACTGAAATTATTCTTTCTTTCTATATATTAGGCAAGTAGTTGCTGATCAAATTCCCGGGGGGAAAAACCTCTAATAGGCATCCGCATTCCCCAAATAATGCTGAAATTTAAAAATACAGAAATAGGGGCTTAAAAAGGGGTTTTAAAAGGCTTTTGTTACAAATTTTACTGACTTTTTAACCAAATTTTTTAATGAACAAAAAGGTATTCCGAGCAGTAAGGGTGTTTTTTTCCCTTTACATTTTTATTGTAAACCCCCCCCTGATATTTCGAAAGTTCTCCTTTATCTTTCGCCCTAAGTAGTCTCGTTGCCCCGTCCCTTTTTTGTTTGGGGGCCCCTGGGTCCTTGCCCTTGGTTCTTGTTCTGGGTCATTGGGGGTTTCGTTCATTTAACGCCCCCTTTCCCTTTTTGATTCTTGTTTTTTTTTTTTTGAACCTTTGGCCCTTCCCATACAATCCTGTTCTGTAAAATTTTTTGGAATGTTGGGGTTTGGGCCCCCCAAGATTTGATAACCCCTCGGTCTCCCAGGGATCTAATTTTCCCCTACCCAACATAACAAAATTTTTTTGAATAAAGGGCCTCAGCAAAGTAAGTTCGATTTCCCCAATAATTTATTCGGTTTTACAGTGTAAACAACATTTGCGGTCAAAAGGGGTTTTTTTTTTGAGGGGGAAACAGGGGGTTAAGGGGAAGGGTTTTAAGGGGCTGAGAAACCCAAACCCCAAAAACCAAAAAAAGTATGGGGAAATTTTTAAACTATAACTAGTCAAATTTAAAAATCAAATTGGGAAATTTTTTTTAAAAAGAGATGGGAAAAATCTGCGAGTGTGCCAAGGGTCAAAGCATTAAAAAATCTTTAATTTTTACTTTCAGGGGCCCTTTTCTCAGGAAATCTGGCCCTCAAACAAGGTGTGTGTTTTTAAAAAAGGGGAGCGTTTTTAGGAGGGGAATAACCCTCATGAGAAAACCTAGGGGGACGTATTTTTTTACAGGTGATACTTAAAATGCCCCTTCTTAAGGGGTTATATTAAATTTTAAAAAGTTTTTGTTATTATTGGGGGCAATATTAGGCCCTTTTTAACCCAAAAAAACAAAAAAACAAAATTTTGGGATTTAATTTTTCAGTTTAAACTTGCGCTGGGGAATTTCCGTAGGGTCACCCCTGGGCAGCGGTATTTGTTTCCCCCCGGGCGAAAAACTTTAAAAAATGCCGGGAAACGGTCACCCGCTGACCCCGGCCCGGTCGCTAAAAAATTTTTCCGCGGGCGGGTTTGTCTGTTTAAAAGGTTTGGGGGTTTTTTGTTGGGCAAAAGGGTTTTCCAAAAAAATTTTTTTCTTTTTCTGTTTTGCAAAAATTTGAAAGATTATCTGAAATTAAATTTTGAAAAATATTTTCCCAAATTTGTGAATTAGGCCATACTGCCGTAATTTTGTTTTCTTTCTAGTTATTGTCTTTTTGGGGTTTAAAAAAATTTTCATTAATTGTAAAATTTTCAACATCAAGTTGGCCCGGGGGGTTTTTTTTATATTTAAATTTTTTTTTTTTGACAGATAAAGGAAAAATTAGTCAGTCATTTTAAATTTTAAATTTTTTTGTTAATTTTATAAAATTTTAACCGGAAAAGAATTTAAAAAGTATCGCTTTTGCTTTTAAAAAAGGTTTTTTTCATTTTTTATATCGGGCCCTGCGGCCAGTTTCGACATGCCCGCTTCAAGGGCGGGTTTTTGGGAACTTAAATACAAATTTTTAAAAAATTGAGGTTTTTATAAAAATTTTTAATTTTTAATCTGGGCAAAAATCCGGTCCCTGTATTAATGTTAAAGGGAAGTAAAGATCGTGAATGCTAGAAAAAGTGCTTGTATTCCTTTTTGAAAAGGAAAAAGTAATTTCCCAAAATTTTAATTTGGGCTTTCTATCCAAAATTTTAGTATTGTACCCGTGTTTTATTTTTTGAAAACAAAGGAACCCCATGGGAAATAGGATGATTATATGAAGAAAAACGTTGGTTAAAAAAAGAATGAATTTGGGGATTTTTTTTTGTTTTTACTTTCCAAAAAATTATTTGCCCTGTTTTTAAATTTTATATATTGTATGTACCTTTTAATTTTTTTATATGATCCATTCCCCAAAAATTTTTAAAAAAAAAATAGCGGCCATTTCTTCCCCCAAAAAAAGGTTATGAAAAAAGGGCCCTTTTTAAAATTCCCCGGGCCCCCCCTTTGTTTCCCGTTTGAAGATTTTAATTTGGGGCCCAGATTTAAAGACTCTTTAAAAGGGGTTCACGATCCCCAATTTTCAGACAAAATACCTTTTCTCCCCTGCCAAAAAATGCCCCTTTTGGGGGCCCTTTTTTCTAATTCCCTTTATTTTGATCCAATTTAAAACGGTAACCCCTGACCAGAGCAATTTTCTACCCCAGCAACATATTTGAACAAAATTGGTAGATGACAATAAGGTTATGCAACATGCAAAATACGAAAGCTCTAGGCCATACTGTTTCTCACAAGCAGACGTTTTTAGGATTTCATATTTGTTACCATGGCATCCAAAATTCTACATGGGACTGAATTGTTTGAACTCACTTTGTAAAGACCAATACCAGGAATATCCCTAGAAGTTTCAGCATTACTTGTCTAGTGGTAAATCTGAGAAGAAGTTTTTTTTAAGTACAGTAAATCTTGTGCTAGTGACCACGTGTCCTAAGCGACCACTTGCTTTTAACGACCACTGTAAATTCCCCCCAAACTATTTCACTAACTAAATTGTTGTGCTAAGCGACCTATGTCTGACGCAACCAGTGGTCATAAATTTTCGGCCTAACAGAGTTGATCTTTTGTGTTTAACACAATTACACGTCATATCTTCACAACTAAAACTAAAGTCGCTAAATGAGAATGTGATTACTGTCAGATAAAGGTGTGAAAAATATGTAATGCTGTATGGGTACTGCAAGTTTAAGACACTTATTGCTACTTAACCAATCCAAACCATTGTTTACTTGATATAAACATCGCTGAGTACAAACTATAACATAAATTGTCACAGACCATTTAATACATACATTATTGAAATCTAGCCTGAATAAGTACAGGACAAGAACTTAGTTTTCTAAAGGTACATCAAGATGAATGTGTGAATGTTATATGAACATGATATCAACTCAATAAAGTTATTCTGAAATTCATCACGCAAAACTGCAGACCTAGCAAAGATGAGAAAAAGTAATCATGATGATTAAGTTGACTTTGTTTGAACTTTATATCTTCAAAAACAGCATTTCAAAATTAAATGAAGAAATACTATTCAATTACTGAAATTACATTACCTGACACACAGTTGCGTTATATTTCCTGAGCCTTGTTGATGTAACCATTTATATATATATGATTGATATTTCCTCGTATTGTATTATATATATTTTTTTAATCTATCCGTTGTTTTTATTAATGCAAAATGCTATAATTCATTTCGCGTAATAAATGTCGAGACGCCATTTCCGAAGCAGGGGGAGTATGTCGTAGGGTAAAAATATCATAAATGTATTCCGTTGTTTTTGTTTATTTGTAAATCGTGAACCGACTTGTACTCCGTAGTTTTTCCCGATATTTTCAATAGTATCTACTTCGAACTAATCTTTGATCTGTTTATACAACTGACACTTTTCAAAAATTAACTTTCCTAGTCAAACATGTTTTCAAATTGTATACGCTTTTTATTGTGCAAATTAAAATACCAAATATC
This sequence comes from Ruditapes philippinarum, assembly GCF_026571515.1. Taxonomy (NCBI): domain Eukaryota; kingdom Metazoa; phylum Mollusca; class Bivalvia; order Venerida; family Veneridae; genus Ruditapes; species Ruditapes philippinarum. The sequence continues at coordinate 1,140 of NW_026855720.1, read as the reverse complement.
TCTGGATATATTAAATATTTATTCATGTAAATTAGATTTTTGTATTTTATTAACATATCTCTAAATATACTGTAAATCTTAAGTTTGATAATTATATGATGTAATAGTATTAACGAAATCAATTTTGAGTTTTGTTAGCAAACTGTCACGCACCGTCACACCTACATATTGTTTCGTTTGTTTACATTTTTGACAACTGTCATCTGTCAAATAATAATTCTATATGTTATGTTTGTATAATGTTATTTTCTTTATATTTTCAGATTTGTTTTATTCTTGGTCATATTTATTGATAAAGTAAATATAATAAACCCCTATTATAAACTTATGAAATAGTTTTGTCATTACCCAAACCTACAAACCTTATACGGAAGCTGAGAGGCCGGTGACACTGTCACCGCCAAGTACTATTCTGAAGTAATTCTGAAAAATCTCAGAGAAAAGCTGAAGAAAATGCGCCCCAGGTTAGCACAGAAAAATGTCATCCTTCTTCACGATAACGCCCCTACCATTCCGCCGCAGCTACAGTGGAGGTTATCAACTCTTACAAATGGCAATTGTTGTCTCACCCACCTTATAGCCCAGACCTCGCCCCCTGTGACTTTTATTTATTTCCAGAACTGAAAAAATGCTTGCTGGAAAGAAATATAAGACCAGGGCGGCTTTGATATCTGCTGTTACACAGTACCTAAAACATAGGTCTACGTCATGGTTCACAGCGGGAATACAAATGCTCCCACGAAGATGGCAAAAGTGCGTAGACGTAGGTGGAGAATATTTTGAAAAAGAGTAGAAAGATTTTTTTAAAAATGTTGAATGGTTTTCGAGAACGAGTCAAAAGTCCGGATATTTTCTGACTTCCCCTCGTAGATGTACGTAATTTCCAAGGAAATTATATGCACATCAGGTCTAAATGAGTTTTGTTATAAAGAAGTAATATTGCTATTCTCTTGACATCAACTATTAACGGAAATAAATGTAAACCAGTAAATGAAGCTTAAATTTCGGCAAACAAATATTGAGGGGAATACATTTTACACATAATTACTTTTAACGAACACATGCAATTTAAAAGTCATAGTAAATTGTACATATTACAACATGAAATTAAACTGGTCTTGGTTTTTGTGCTATTTCTGA
>NW_026855719.1:0-73570 GCF_026571515.1 Ruditapes philippinarum | reverse complement strand
GTTGCATACATAACAATAAATTCAAAATTCAAAATTAAACACTTTTTTCTTTCCATATGGGTCATGAAAGATACATAAATAATGTTAAAAGAAAGAAAGAATAAAGTTGACCCTTCTGGGGATTGAACCCATGGCCCTCATTTTCAATGAAGTAAACAGTTATTCTAGCCTATTTGAATACTCTTCAAAGCGGAGGTAATGCATAAGGGTGCTAATACCTTAAGAAACCTGACACGTGCTTTCTCCCCTTCAAATGAAGAGTACTTTGGCAATGGCTACGGAAAATAAACAACAGAGATTTACCATAGAGAAATCAAAATTTGCTTTCACAACAAATGTAGACACTTAAGAGTAAAATCCTGGAAAATCTCGAGGGTGACTTTTTTTTAGTTTACAAAAATAGTTTAATTTTTATTCAAACTCTTTTTGTTAATTCACACCAGGCAAAAGTTCATTTCCATTTTTAATGGGACAGACTATAGTGTAATATCGTTTTTATTAAATGGCTTTATTACACTCCTGCGCCGCGGGTTTATGTGATAATTTTTCATAATGCACTTTTTAAAATAATCATTCTATGTTGTTTTACACTCCTGAATTATGAATTGCAAAATTATTATTGTACAGAGATATTTTATTTGTTTTTAAATATTTTCTTTCCATTAAAATAGGTCCATGCTCGATGGGTGCCATGCCTCTTGATAGATGTACAGAAGGAAAGACGAGTTATGGATTAAGCAGAATTTTTGCAAAGATATTGTCTATATTATTACTACAGACGAGACTTGGTTATACCTCCATAAAACCGGAAAATATTTCATTTATTTAAAGCTTTACTTTTTATGTTTTCTTACAAATGTCAGATCAGACTTTTTCTTTCCTTTAAAAGATAATGGTAATTCCGGATTACATCTTGGTTCTTTATATTTGTATACAGACTCCGTATTTGCAAGAATACGAAATTTCGTATTTTAGGAATTTACGGACTTTTAATAAAAAGATCCGTATTTAAGTAAAGTACGGACTTCGTTCAACAAAGTTGCCGTATATTTCGAAAATCTTTCAAAACTTAACTCCAAATAAATCAGTATTTCATGTTCTTCTAAGCACATGGCCTCCATTATTTTTTGTAAAAAAAGTAGTGCAAGAAAACAATCATCATTTATAGCCTTATGAACTACAATTAAAATGAAAACACAATCAAACTTTAAAAGCTAACCTTTTTATGTGAAACAGTAAAGTGTGTCTGTTTGTCATGTACAAATGATATTTATTTTCATGGTACTACTTTTTTACACATGTCATGGAGGCCATGTTTTTTCAAGGTCAGATAAACTACTTTCCTAAGATTTATGTCTTTTAGAGTTTTTTGTATTTGCTGCAAAAAGAAAATGCTTTTGTTGGCACTAAAACAGACTTTAAAAAGGATGTTGCCATTCATGAAATGTGCATAAAACTTTGCAACAGAATGTTTTTGGTCTTCAGAAATGTAGCACATTCAAGGTAAATATTCTTATTGTTATCATTTTTATTTTTGTTTATAATTGTCCTTAAAATATAAACCTGGAAATGTCCTTTCAAATGGTTCATCATTTTACAATAAGAGCTTTGTTGTTATTTGAATTTGGCCTACTCACTTAGGACAGACTTAAGTGAAAACAAACATGGCTGACAAAGCGGAATCACCTTAAGCATAGGCTATAGATATATATCATGACAACAACAGAAACTTTGATTTGCAGTTTGAACATGAAGTCTAATGTTTTTTATGAATAATTTTAAAGCAATTCAACAAAAAATATATATTGATCTCCCTAAAAATTAATTAACAATAGTTTTTTATATATATTACCAATGTCAAATAGCTTTCATATCTTTGTCTCGCACGAATATGATATTAGTGAATTTCCTCATACTTACCTAAAATTCAGGTAACAGTCTTCTCTTATATTGATAAATACTAAATCACCATGTAACACGTGTATAACAAACAAAAAAATCCTGAATTTGATCTTTTTGAAATTCATCCCAGAGTGTGTTCTACTTTCAGTATTGAAAGAAACCATTTTTTTTTAATTTGACATGAAAAATATGCATGTAATAATATTATATTATAATATTAGTCCCTTTTGTTACTATTTGTATATTTGTTACAATTATAACAGACTTTGATATTTCTATAATCTTCTGTTAATGACTACAGTTGTGCACAGTACAGTCATGTCACATAACATTTACAAGTCTTGTTTGTATTCAATAGAATTACTTTCCTTACCAGGTAGGCATCAGTGAAAGCATTTTTATATTAATTTTTTTTCCTCTTTTTAATTATGGACAGTGCATAAGATAAGTATAATTATGCAAAAAATGTTTTACAAAACATACGGAAAAAATCTACGATAGTACTTAATCTGAATATAACATGACCTGTGCGTAGGAATAATTTGGTAAGGTATCTGTAATGAGCGCATTTTTTGCGCGGAGCTTCTCAATTGCTGCATTGCAGCAACATTTGTACTTGTAGCTATTTATAGCTTTCGATATCATGTACAGCAGAACTGCTTTCCGGTTCTCATTCATTAATATGACATGTTGCGCATCACCGAAGGGGAAGCCCATATAGAAATCGAAAGGAGTTCTTGAATGCGGATTTATTTTTAGCTGTAAATCGAAGGGATTAATTGATCAAATCCGGGTCCATGGACAAAAAAGAATAGTAAACACAAATAGCTCCGCGCCTGTGGGCGCGGAGCAATAAGTTGAACACGATAACGTTTACATTAATCGGTCATACCATTATGATATATGGGTTGTGCAAATTATTCGGGTATTACACTTTGCATTTTTATTGCAATATAGAAGAATAAAATTGGGTATGGATACGTAAAACTGAGTAGCGTAGTGGTTAGAGAGAGAGAGTTTAGACGAGCTCAAATCTGCAATTGTGCAATATTTTTTGTGTTTGTATGGTTTTTATTTTCAAAAAACATTTTCATATTCTCTTATAAACCTGTGATTTATAATTTTGAACAATTTAAAGTTAAACTTACAAAGGTTAAATAGCAAAATTGAATGTATTTGATTTTAACAGTCATTGAACAGATTGAATAGTATTGTCAATTAAATGCTATTTAAAACTCTGAATTCAATTTGCTACAATTTTTTTTTTTAAATTTCGGCTCAATTGTATATTTATATATTCAAAAATCTTCCAATCCTCATTTATTACTATAATCACGACTGTGCGGGTTGTCTCTAACTATTGTATTAACTAAATTCACGAGGAATTAAAATCCAGATCTTTGAAAAGAAAATTAAAAAAGAAATATAAGAAAAGAAAAAATGCCTTTTCCAGGAATCGAACCAGGGTCTTTACACTGAGGAAGCCAACACTCAAACACTACGCTTATACGCTGAACAGTTAAAAATGAGTTATTATTTTGATGATTAAAGATTTAGGCGATAAATAATATGCTTTTGTATAAGAGTTATCGACACCCGTTTTTGTCAATATTGATGTAAACAGATAATGAAAAGAATAGCGAATTCGAGCTGTACCATTCAAATAATATAAAAACATGATAAAATTAGGCTAAAAAAGGATTATTCGAACATATGGTTGGTACTTAGGATCGGAGGTGTGTCCTGGTTTTTACTAAAGTGAATCTTGGCTCGATAAAGCTCGCTCCGATCATATATTCCATAAATCTCTTCCTTAAGTATCTGAAATAGATCTTTTCTTATACGTGTATCTCGTGTGTTTTCAAATTGTTTTAATTACTCTCCTATAATTGAAAATGAGTGCTCATACAATTGTAATGGTGAGCTCGAACAACAGGCGCAAAGGGCCTGCTCGCAAAACGAGCTTAACGGTAACGCGAGTACCTGCTAAAAAAACTTTCGTTGAACACATTGCAAATTTTCGAATTACAAGATAACAATAAAAACCGAGGTATTCTGACTGAAAACAGATGCGTAGACATTCGGAACTGCCTCAGCTATTATCTATAACAACCTCGGAAACAATACTGATTGAAAGTAGTTCTCCCACGTGGTTTCAGATGTAAACAGAAACAGAGATAATATAAAACGAGTGTATATAGTTGACATCTAATGTCTGTTCCGGTACTCTTATGCTTGAAAATATCTCTGGCAACAATTTGTAATTTAAGTATGCCCACTAATGTTCAATTTTAAACAAATCCGACTAAACAGGTTGTTTTTTTTTGTACTTTCTGTTTCTACAACCATAATAATAAATATATAAATATTGTATTGTTTGCTTTTGTACCTATGAATTTACTTATTTTAGGTGGACTTTTACTACATATATTGGAAATAGACTTGTCAAAAACTCCCAGCATTAAATTTCTATTTGTTAACATGTTAAGTTTCTTAGCGTAGGTTAGACCGAAATACCGCATCGTTCTGTGTATTCATACTATTGTGTTCGAGGTCCTTATCCAAAGATTGACGGAAAGGACCGAACAGTTGCGATTGATGCGTAGACTGGTCACCCGCGCACTTCTATGGGAACCATCATAGGACAAGAAACCAGAATGAACAGAAGCATTGTATAAAATACCGAATGACAGTTTTAAAACGGAAAATTTAAAATGAAAATTGAACGATCATTTTATACTACTTCACGATAAAGGAAAATCGAGCTCGCTTTGAGGCCTGCCTTTTTCATATTATGAAACGCGGAAAGCCCTAACAAGCGTAAAGAGTTCAATATATACACAAGATCTGTCAAATAATGAGTAATTTTTTAGATACGAATGAATATATAGGTTATGTTCATCATGGAAGTATTTCGAGTGTTTCCGAATATCTTATCCGCCATTTTTGTTTATCTCTAAGCATAGTAGTTTTTTATCTATTCAAACGTTATGATTCATTTTTAAAAATGGATTTTAAAAAGTAATTTCTTATGTTCATCATCGTTACTTAAGTTCTTCTAAATGTTTATAATATTTGTTTACTGATTTTCTACATCATACTTCTACCGGAAGTCTTCTTCAGAACAGAAGACTGCCACTGGCAACAGTCTTTGTTGGCGCTTAACAACATGTTTTTTTAAAGCGTCTTGAAATCTAATAAAAGCTCAAATACAGAACCAGTCCAAGAGCTTCACAACATCGGCTCCCAGATAATTAAAGGCTTTTTCTCTAAAATGTTAGCATTAGAAATTATATTTTTTACTTGGTTTTAATGTGATTTCAATTTAACTAATACACGTCATACATATGGCCACGGATTTATATTACAAGGATCGGATACTTTCGTTTAGCTTATTTGTAATATTAATCCGTGATAAGGCTAAGATAAGGCGTATAATTTACAGTGCACTCCGGATACAACGAGATCGTCGGGACTTGTGTTTTTTCATTAATATTATATGTACATTTTAAAATTCTTTTTCAAATGTCACGCAGTGCATTTCTCACGAACACCGATTAACAACACAAGAAATTGGCCGCTTCCTTTGTGCTAATCACTCAATGAAATTGTTTTGTTATGGCATTTCGTCACCTTAAGGAAAATTTAGCCCGGTGTGCTGACAAAACAAGGCTGACACATTTGATCGCTAATTGCTCGACCCACTATCTCGTCCGGCGTCAATAATTTCTTCCTTAATTGACCTTTATTATCGGTCATCATTGTTTTTCTCATGGTGACAAACTGGTGCAGACGAAGCGCAAATGAAATGACCTCGTTAAAATTCTGAAAAATACGCATGGGATGGCAAAATTATGTACGTTGTAACCGATATCTCGCTTAAACCGATCTCGTTATAAAAATGAAAGGAAACTAGAAGGAAAAAAGGCCGGGACACAGTAGAATACGGAATACCGTTAGGGCCATCGTGGTTATACGTTAAAATACAGAGGGCGACAATGCGATAGTGCGACAGTGCGATGACGACAATACGACAGTGCGATGACGACAATGCAACAGTGCGATGGCGACAATGCGAGACCGCGATAGTACAATGACGACAGAGCGATAGTGTTATCGCACTGTCGCCATCGCACTGTCGCATTGTCGTCATCGCACTATCGTATTGTCGTCATCGCATTGTCGTACTGTCGTCATCGCTGTATCGCACTGTCGCCATCGCATTGTCGCGTTATCGCATTGTCGACTGTCGCCTTCTGGTGGACTGTTCTAAACTGCTGGCGAATAAGCTGACGGTATATAATATGGGATAATTTTACTTTTGTCAATAAATCTTTTTCTTCTCGTTATTTCTTTACCTTTTTATTATATTTTTTGTTTGTTTCTGTTCTGAATACTAATAATGTTTAATTAAAATTATAAATTAATGATAAGGAACAATGTTTATATAAATACTGAAAGAGTTATACATAGACGGAAAATGTAATAAATTGTGTGAAACCTTAATATATAATGTAATAGAAATATTTCAGATGAAAAATGATCTTATGTTGACATTAAAAAGATGCAAAAAAAAAATAAAAATCATTGTTTATTACTTGAATAAAAAAAAGACAAACAAATTATATTCGTATAGATCGTCATCAGTGTTTTTATTGTTTTGTAAGATCTATAATTGAGCCGCGCCATGACAAAACCAACATAGTGCGTTTGCGACCAGCAGGGATCCAGACCAGCCTGCGCATCCGCGCAGTCTAATCAGGATCCATGCTGTTCGCTTACAAACCCTATTACAAGTAGAGAAACTAATAGCGAACACCATGGATCCTGATCAGACTACTATTGTTTGCCAGACGATAGGGGAAAAATCCGATGAAAGTGCCAGGATGGTAATAACGACTTTTGCGAATAGTGAAGATAAATTCAGATTATTTAAGTATAGAGATGTCCTGCGTAGTAGAGGAATTCGCATTTCCAATGACTTGTCATTCATACAACGCCAACAATTGAAGGAGATTAAGCAGGGTGGTTTGCAAGGTTATTTTAGAAATGGGAAATTGCATACATATAAGCCTCAATCTAGTACTGAATACACTGGTAATACTCGAATTTTCAAGCGAGCTTCTCGTCAAGTCGACCGTCAAATGACATAGGCCCAACTGATCAAGATATCATGGAGACAGGACCTGGTGTTATTGAAAGTCAGCAAATCAGCAGCCATGATCCTAATCTTAGTAGGAGATAGGATGGAGGTCAAAGCCCAGCACATTCATGTAAATCACTTGAATTACTAACATGGAACATAGAAAGTTTTAAATCTAAAATGCGTAACTAAGATATATTATCATCTTTTGATATTTTGGACTACAAGAAACATGGGACCAAGATTCTGACTATCAACAAACTGAATTTCAAGACTATACCTTATTTTGCTGCAATGCAAAAAGATCAAGTGCTGTAGGAATGCCTATGGGTGGTGTTTCAATATTCATCAAAAATGACTTATTACCTAATGTAAAACATGTATGTGAACTTTTTGAGTTTGATGTTGTGCTATTGATTGAAAAGTATCTTTTCTCTTAGTAAAGATGTTTTATATGTATGTATGTATGTTCCCCCAGAGAATTCACCGTTTTATTCTGGTATATTTAGCTCTTGTTTGCAACAACTTGAAGAATTTATAGCAACATATCATTCTTTAGACTATGAGTTACTTATAAATGGAGATTTTAATGCCAGAACAGGCTGTATAGCTGATTATACATTAGGGGATACAAATATTCCAGAATTGAATGAATATAATGATATCATTTGATGGTGACATTGGCATGCAAAGGCTTTCTCAAGACACAAAAATTAATAGATTTTGAAAAGAGTTGATTGAATTTTGCAAAGTATATTCATGCTATATTGTAAATGGGCGATTGGGGGGTGATGATTTCACATTTGTCAATCAAAATGGGTGTAGCACAATTGATTATTTTATTGTCTCTAAAAAATATTTTAGAAAAAGGTACAGAAATTTGAAATTTTGACAAATGTAGAAAGTAGTCATTTTACCGTTAAGCCTATGGCTACTGACAGATAATTATATATCAAAATGATAAAGAAGGAAATGATTATATTCATTATTATTATTCACTAAATGAAAACAACTGTAATGAATATTTGCAGTGTATAACTGAAAATGTATTAAACGGGTGCCTTGATACAGCTGATAAATTGATAGATGATAAAGAGTCTAATGTAAATGATATTTTATTTGAATTACAAAATGCAATTTGTCTAAGTAGTCAATCATTTTATAAGATTAAAAGGAAATTTGCTAATAAAGATAAAATGTGGTTTGATCAAGACTGTAAAGAGGCCAAGAAATATTGTAGAAAGAAATTGAATGATTTCAGATTAAAACGATGTGCTAACAGCCTAAATAATTATCTACTTAGTAAACAGAACTACGAACTATTATGTAAAAACAAAAGATTGTGTTACAATAAAAATATTTTGACAAAAATGGAAAGATCTGTTAATAATCCAAAAATTTTCTGGCGAGAGTTGCAAAATTTGTCTAAAAGGCCGAAATCAGTTACAAATGTATCATAACATGACTGGTATGAGCATTTTAACTAATTGTTCTCTTCTTCCAGTTCTAGTGAAATTAGTCCAGGAAGTGATACTGTCATAAATGAAAATTTTGATGAAATTGAAAATATTATTTTTAACTCCTGTATTACATATGATGAAATCATTGAAAGCGTAAAAGCTTTAAATTTACATAAAGCAACAGGTGGCACCCTTGTTCCACAACACTTTGTTTATGGTTTAACTGTTTTTCTATCATTTATATGTAAGTTGTTTAACAGATTGTTCTCAAAAGGTGAATTTCCAGATTTTTGGGCCAAATCTATAATTATTCCAATACATAAGAAAGGAAGTTTAAATGACCCAAATAATTATAGAGGTATAGCCTTGCTAGATGTATTTAGTAAAATATATATTTCAATTATTACTAAGCGTATTATTTTTTATGTAGAAGCTTTCAATAAAATAACTGAATCTCAGGCAGGCTTTCGCGCTGGCTATTCAACAATAGATAATACTTTCGTTTTATATTCAGTCGTTAATAGGTATCTAAATATGAAAGGCAGAACTGTATATGTTGCTTTTGTTGATTTTCAAAAGGCCTTTGATTCTGTGGATCGTTGGAAGTTATTTGATATTTTAAGGGATCATGGAGTTAAAGGTAATTTATATAAGTCAATAAAGGCTATTTACACCTCTGTTAAAGTATGTGTTAGAACTAATGATGGTTGTGCTGATGTATTCTCCTGTCCTATAGGATTAATGCAGGACTGTAATTTAAGTCCGGTTCTTTTTGACATGTTTATTAACGAATTATATACACTTTTATGTAATAACAATGTAAAAGGTTTGCAACTGTTTCAAAATACTATGGAAATAGTTCTTTTAATGTTTGCAGATGACATCGCTCTCCTTTCGGACACTATTGTAGGTCTTCAAAGACAATTAAATTTATTACATGAATTTTGCACTGAAAGTAAGTTAGTTGTAAATATATAAAAAAACAAAAGTTCTTGTATTCAAAAAGGGTGGATGTGTGGCAAGAGGAGAGAGATGGTCATATGCAAACAATAATTTAGAGATAGTGAATTGCTTTAGTTATGTTGGAATTTATATTACAAATAAGCTATCTTTGTTTAAGATGGCTGAAGCTATGTAAGTTAAGGCCAAAAAAGTCCTTATGTATATATTAAGTTCATTTCAAAGTTTTTCATGTCTATCGACAAATACATTTTTCAAAATATTTGACTCTAAGGTTTCATCAGTGCTTCTATGTGGGGCAGAATTATGGGGAATGAAACAACCACAGTGTAAAGAAATTGTACAAAATTATGCCTGTAAAAGAGTCTTAAAAGTACAAACAAATGCAGCATGTAATGGTGCAATATTAGGTGATTTAGGCAGTTTCTCAATACATATTTATTCAGCAAAACGATGTATTAAGTATTGGTTACGTTTGCTTGATTTACCATGAAATAGGTATGTAAAACTTTGCTATGAAATTCTTGTTCATTATGATAGTGTAGGGCACACAAATTGGGCAACAGATGTAAAAAAACAATCTTTATTCAAATGGATATGAATGGGAACAACAAAAAGTAATAAATAAAAAAACTTTTTGAAAAGCAATTTGTACAAAGTTTGAAAGATCAGTATATTCAAAATTGGACTGCTCGGTGCCGATCCAGTCGTAAATTATATAGTTATATACATTTTAAACAAAATTATAATCTAGAAAAATATGTTGCAATACTTGATGTTGAAAAGTTTAGATCTAGTATGGCTAAATTTCGTAGTTCATGTCATAATTTAATGATTGAACAGGGTAGACATAAGAATATTCCAAGGGACTTCCGTTGCTGTCCTTATTGTAAAACCGTTATCGAGGATGAGTTTCATTTTGTTCTTATATGTCCTCTTTATTCTGAAATCAGGGGAAAATTCATACCATCAATGTTTATTAATAATCCTACTTTGGATACATATTACAGGCTGATGTCATGTGACAGTACAAATGTCATTAGAAACTTAGCCATGTTTATTAATTACTCTTTAAAAAAAAGAGAAGACTTTATTTCAGTGTTTTGATTTTCCATTGGGTTTATTATGTTCTCTCATAGCAGGTTTTTTTGTTTGTTTTTTGAGAAGTATCAAGCATTGTTAAATAACAGTTGATATTGTAAGCCTATTGAGAGGAATTTATGTGTTTTTATATCAATATATATTATGTTAGATTGGTATTATAAACTGAAATTTGTCATTGTTAATCTTCGACTTCATGCTTCATATTTAGATGTAAATTATAATGCTGTATGTATGCCGGAGGCCTGATTATGCAAATAAATAAAACTAAAGCCATCACAAACATTGAAATATCAAAATTTTGATATTTATATTTTTTAGCTTTTTAATTTATTTTTCATTATTTTGTATACTTTTGATAATGTTTTGTTAAAATATAACGGACATAGGTACAAAAAGTTAAAAATAAAACAGAAAGAGAAAGAGACGTTAGATTTTCTATGTAACGGTCGGTATTTACATTTGAATTTCGACGTTACGTCATGTGACTTTCATCATCATGTGACGTCTGTGAAGGCAGTGATTACAATTCTGCAAGGGAGGTAATCACTGTGAGGAGTTGGTTTGTGTTGAATGTAATGTACCGTTGGGGAGATAATGAATGGAAACTGAAAGAAACTGAAAATTTCATATTATTTTCAAAGTAAAAGGGGCATAACTCTGGCAAAAATCATCGAACCATAACCAAATTTCGAACTTGACCTGTATTTTCTCATGACATATCCAAATGTCAAATTTGAGTTGAATGTGTGCAACCGTTACTAAGATAATGATCGGAAACTGGTGATTACGGAAGGACGGAATGACAGAACAAGGTAACAATATATCTCCACGCAGTGATCTCACTTTAATTCTTCGGCGTAAATCTCTCACCCAATGTCCGATATATCAGAATTTCTATATACTATATTTTTTTTTCAAAAAATTTTTTATCAACTGCTTTTATCTTCAGATAAGTTTTTCTCATTTATTTAACACTGTTTATGAATAAACAAATAAAATAATATGAAATATTTAGTAGAATCTGCTGACCAGTTAGCCCATTACCGCATACGCATTTTGTGAAAAGGCGTGAAAACACGTCTATAATAGGTAAAAATGTAAAACATATAGTAAAAATGTTGCCAAGTTACACTTACAGGGAAAACAGTTGACCAATTAGATATGTAGAGAAATATGTTAATTTTGCCAGCATAATGTTAATAATGTAAAATAAAAGATTCTACATCTCGCCCAAACCAATCAAACCACTGCTGAAAAACTAACAATAAAAGAAATTGCTTGTGTGTTTTTTGCCGTATTTTCTTCTTATTCTATATCTCAGAAGAAGTTTAACGTCATGCAAAAAAAATGCTGACCACTTAAACGTAAGTAGAATATGCAGAAGCAGTCAAAAATATAGAAGAATAATGCTGACCTACAGTTAAATTTATGGTGAAAATTGCTGACCACATATATTAGATATACAGAGAAAATTAAGTTTAACATACATTTCTTATTGTTTCACACTGTCAGAATATATGATAAATTCTACCTTCTACAAAACGATAAAGCCACTGATGACCAATCAAATATTTAGAATTATAAATAGAGAAAACTTCCGACCAGTTAGATTTATTATGAACTATATTAAGAATTATAGAGAAAACTTATGAATTAGAAATTAAATGCGTATTTTCATTTACACTGAAAAATTGGTTCTTGACTGCAGTGAAACATATTTTCCGTATTTTCACTTGTGTCTTGCCGGACTACTTTCTTCTAGATTCAGCCGATATACAAAATTTAAGGTTAAGACTATCAAATTGTATCAGTAATGTCAAAAATAGAAAAAAGTACATGCAAATAATAACAGCGCAACTCATGAATATTTATTTTCATACTACTCGATAAAAATAAATCCTGCATTTATAGAAAAAATACTTGAATATCCTCTATGTACTACTGACCAATTAAATATTTTTGCAGCTTTAAAATGTCAACATAAGTTAACATCATTTTCATCTGAAATCTTTCGACTTTTTTTTAAAGTTTCACACAGTTTATTACACGTTCGTGTATTTCATATAAGTATTTCCCCTATCTAAGAATTTAATTAACGTATCGATTTTGGCAATATTTTTGTCCACAATCTTTTTGATATAAAATGTTACTTTTTATTAATTTATTATTTTATTTAGACGTTTTCAGTATACAAAAAAAGCAAAAAGAAACAAAAAAGAAAAGAAAACTAAAAAAGAAAAAGAAAAAAATCTATTGACAAAAGTAAAATTATTTTCCTATATTCTATACCGTCAGCTTATTCGTCAGCAGTTTATAATTGTCCATCGGAAGGAGATAGTCGACAATGCGATAACGCGATGACGACAATATGATAGTGCGATGGAAACAGTGCGATAAGGCGATGACGACAATGCGATGATGCGACAGTGCGATAGTGCGATTTCGACAACGCGATAGTGCGACGGCGACAGTACGATAGTACGATGGCGACAACGCGATAGTATTATCGCACTATCTTATTCTCGCCATCGCATTATCGCACTGTCGTCATCACGTTATCGCACTGTCGCCATCTCATTGTCGCCATCGCACTATCGCATTGTCGCATTATCGTACTGACGTCATCGCATTGTCGCACTGTCGTCATCGTACTATCGCACTGTCGTCATCGCAATGTCGTATTGTCGTCATCGCACTATTGCACACTGTCGCATTGTCGCCCTCTGGATTAGAAAGTCTAACCACGATGGACCTAACGGTATTCCGTAGTAGAATGTACGTTGTAAGCGGTACATCGTTAAAACCGATCTCATTATAAGTTGGGTAGACTGACTGTATTTAGATACTATTATTTTTTCATTGTTTTTTCCCCCAATAGCGAATGAAAGCGACTTCAGAGTAAGTGCGCTGAATTCCACTCTGTCCCTGCTGGTATTAATAGGTTAGAGTAATTGAAAAATATATGGAATAACTTGGTTTTCATCGAGCTAACTTTGTATTTTGTAAAGGCATTTAAACGAGAAGAAAATGTTCATGTATATTTTGGGACATAAAAATAACAAACAAGTCATGTATAAACCCGCAGGAACCTCCGGAATATACCAGAAAATAATATTTATTGTGGGGCTCCAACATTGTAAAACAGTCTCAATCCTTGCGAATGCTTCCGAACAAAAATAGTCCAAGTATATATAGTTATCATTGCGATGAATTTTTCTTCTTTATCGGTGAATTAAAAATAACAAAACGCAATAATCTAGGTCTACAATGTAGGAAGTCATGCTATTTGTGCGCGGTTCCATTCTCAACTGCATATACGGCGCACAGCCCGAGAAATTTATTTATATTATCATTAATCTGATAAATCCAGTTGGAAAAGTTGTGACCTTTGAATTTCAGTTAAATAGAAATTCAAAGTAAGCTTGATCGAATTTCAAAGCTTCCAGTGGATAAAGACATTTTTTGTATCTTGTCTTGCAAGGCTGAAGCATATATACTCCAATGTATACAATGTTATACAATGACACGAAACTGCTACTTTCATTCATTATTACCTTTTTGGAAGCTTTCAGGAAGAATACTTGATTAGCACAAACACAATTTAGACGTTTTATCCCCGGTTACTACTACATTCCTAAACGACGAGGGCTTGTTCGTATCATAGGAAATACCGACAATCTCTTAACTTAATATAACCATACAACGATTGGTGCTCTTTAATTGTTTTTGCAATAGTGATAATCTATATTTAATTTTCATAAAAGCTAAAGGCATATGTTATTGTTGTTTATTACGACTGTGTCATTCTGCCGATGAGTTTCTCATGACTCGATGTTTTACTTTTTATAAAGTCGTTGTGTTCATAACAGGGCATTGAAAATCCCAAATTTAAAAATCTGACTATTCTCTCGGGACTCGAGTTATTATTGCAAGACAGTTTTTTCTTTCTTTTTCATTACAGGCTTTGAAAATAGATTTTTTTGTAATAGCAATCTCAGTTTTAGAATAAAAATAAAGTCACATGACTTTTTTTAATCTACCATGTGAGTTTATATAACCCTTGCTTTATGATAAACGAGAAAATGTTTGTTGTAATTCTCCTGATATTTTAGGATCTTGTAAAATTGTTTTTTAAAGATATTTCTTTGTATATGTTAGTGTTCATCCGTGCTGTTCTACAGAAATTAGAAACTTCGACGGGAGCGATAGCGACAGGAGAATGTTCTAATTTCTGTAGAACAGCTAAGGATGAACACTATCATATTTAGTGTCAAGCTTTATTTCGCCCTTGATTACGTCACTACGCGGTACTATGAAGCACTATGAAAAAATAGAAGGCGACTATGAACGGATTTCAATATAGTATCGACTTTTTTTCTTCTATGAAAATTAACACACATAATTTTTAAGAAATACAGCGTTTTCATTGGATGACAAATAAAGCTGGACACTAAATATATGGTTTGCATCCGATCTGGTAACACGTATATATCAAAATGCAAATGGGTTGGGCAACAAGATATTACAACATTAGCTTCGTGCTTGATGCAGAATGGTGCTGCACTATACGCAATTTGCACCGGGGTTAATATGGGCAACGGTTCTCGTAATAAGTGCTACTAAAAACATTATTACGTCAACAACAATTTACGAAATATATGACGTAACAAAGTGCCTCGCGCTTTTTATGGACGATTCCAGTTGCGGCATTGACAGAGGGCGGTTAGGCATATGTAACCTCATACTGATAATTTTAAGCGTTGAGATAAATTTGTCTTCATGGCATTTAAAATAATTTTTGTATACCCAGATTTTGCAGAAATTACACCTTTAATTCATATACAAGATTACCGGACAGCATCGTATTAACAATACTGTAAAACTTTTTATAACATTTAAATAATTTAAACACACTTTAAAATGGCATGAATCTATATGACAGTACAATACATCTTCCATTAATTCACATATAACATTCGTTTTGATTTTATGTTTTTAATCTATTTTTATATTTCTCAGAAATGATTTCCCTACTGTACATATTATCTCGTTATTCAAGACTTCTGTAAATCTTACCCCTTTAGCTGCAAAATATACTATATGCGGTGTTTTTTTCTCCCGCGAAAAATATAGCTATTGTTTTTTCACTGAATATTTTCAAATTTTAGGAAGGCTAAACTAATTGAGGTCATCACTCTGTGTTTCTCTTTGACTCGATCTCCCCTTCATATTAACGTAGTATGTAACACTTTGAGTCTACAAAAAAAAAAAAAAAAAAAAAAAAAAAAAAAAACCCACTTTTTGTCCCTTAATGAACGCTCCAATTCAACAACCTTATTCTTTTATCAAATCACTGCCGGTATTTCTAGACATTTTGTTAAATTGTGTGACGGAAAATTAAATCTGTTTAAAATTACGAGCTTAAGATTTATAGGCCTACATTTGGTTGCTCAAACTAGAAAGCATGTTTATATTCCTATAATTTATATTTTCCTCGCACGCGAGTCTGTGTTCTCTCATTAGCAAAGAAGCTAGTTAAAGTAGACACTGTGCAAACCAACACTGAACATATAGTGAATCAATTCCCCTTTCTGTATATATTACTTGTCAGATTTGCATGATAATGTAGTATTTGTTGGCGATCTCTAACGTCAGGTTTCTGTTGTGAAAATTAAAACCTACGAAAAATTTATTGCACGGACATCGCACCCGAAATAAGAAGGGTAACACATTTTTGTATCCCATCAGTCCTGGTTTAATTAATTATTTTTAAATAGACGTGATACATACTAATGGACAGAATTCAGACAACTACAGAATTATGTAAATTAAACATTAGCGAGGAACTAGTTTTTTTAGTCTTCTAGTTAGTGTTCCCGTTCCCCTACGACGCGTTGCGGTATTCAAGATACGCGCTTGATTGAAACGCTATCTAAATCACTTCATTGTTCTTTTTCTCTTAATAATATAAAATACGACAGTATATCATGGTAATTATATAATTATATAAATCTTTGTGTTTTATAATTTAAAAATATTTCACTTCAAATGATTTTAAAATGATTATTTTAAATAATGGTTTGCTATTAAAATTGCCTTTTTGACACCAACTTTGTTCTCATTTTTCATTTTAATGATAACATTCAGCTATTGATCAGCAATTAAATAAGAATAATCAAATTTTTATAATTACCGAGTACATTTCACGCTAATTGTGAGAAGAACCCTAAATGACGTCTGTATGGGCGCCGCCATTTTGAAATGGACGTCACGTCAGGTTACAACGTAAGTCAACGGGGAAAAATATAATTTTAACATTTTGACCATATTTCTGACTTTATGGAAAAAATGAAAAACATGCCTAGAGATATTGACGTCAGCGTTAACATGACATTAATTTAAATGATTTTACTATTATACTATTACTATTATTTAATAAAAAATGGAATATTCAAATTTGGTGGGACAGACTATAGTGTAATAACACCTTTTATTACATGCTTTTCGGTGGTTTAAAGAAATATATCAGTGATATAAAACTGATAATTTCACTGTTTGAAACAGTGAAATTATCAATTTGATAATTTCACTGTTTTGAATTTAAGCCCCTTACGTTGTTTCAGTGAAATACAAGCGTGCACCGTAATGGGAACCAACTTAATGACGTGACGTCGTATATGACGTCACGTTGTATTATTATTTAGCGTGATTTTCATTCAGTATTAGGTTTAATATCATTTTAAAACGTTTCTTTGCATATAATAAAAAGAAAATTTGTTTAGTTTAGTGTAAGATCGAAATGTTTTTCACCTTGTGAACACCAAAAGTTCATATTTCACTCGTGGCTGCGCAACTCGTGAAATATACCTTTTGGTGCTCACTCGGTGAAATATATTCCGATCTTACACTGAACTAAACAAATATCACGTCATTTGCACTATAAACATAGCGTTCAAGCGCGCTAATGTTAGTGTTACACTATACTCGCTAATGACAGCACGTCAAAATATATGCACGGTCGTGCAATACCATATTTACGGAGTCGCAAAATCGGCACGGGTGTGTGATAAATAGAGGATAATAAATGAGTGTAAGTTCAATTCTGTATTTATTGCACGAGTTGAATAAATTTAAATTATGCGAGCCTCTGGCAAGCATAATATTACATTGTTTTTTAATCAACGGGTTCAATAAATTCAGTATTCTATCACTCCACGTGATTTTGTCACTATAGACAAAGAAGGAAAAAACCGGTGTTAAACTGCCAATAAACACTGGTTAGGGTGCAGCTTTTATGTTTTCACCCTCGATTATATAGTTTACAAAGCCTTCTAAAGCAACAATAAAAAGCATTTTTATTTATATTTTCAGTTCTTATTATGTTTTCTTTTCATACAATACCGAAATAATATCTCACATACACTAACGCCACATATTTGATCCATATCAGTTAATAAATATTTTGACAAAACGGCGCCAATCCGTAAGCACCCCGTAATGGCGTCATCGTAAGTAAACAACAGTTACTCATTCATAAACAAGCTGACGTTATTTCACCCATACAAGAATGATAAATGGGGCACTGATGTAAACACAATACGACGTAAGTTTTTTTTTAAAACTTGATAAAATAACGTTCTTTCTTATTATTCATTTTGTTTAATAATTTCTATATCTTTGCAACAGTTGGGTGCGAAAATCAAACAGCGTTATACGAAAATCGGCACCGGAAGTTATTTCCGCTTGAAAAAAATAACATTAGTGATTTTTCTTATTTTATCGTGATAGAATCGAAATAACATCGGCTTGAGAGGTGTATATCGGCTATTTAACACCGGTTTTGTCGTTTTGATGCGAAAAATTAACCACTCAGGCCTACAGCCTTCGTGGTCAATTCCTACGCATCAAAACTCCAAACAGATGTTAAATAGCCGATATACACCTCTCAGGCCGATGTTATTTTTAAATGAACTTACGCGAATTTAATATTCTAATTATTACATACCAAAAATACAGACCATTTAAAGTGACAAAATAGTCATTTTTATTGACGTGCCTACAGTATAACGCTACCATTTAGCGCGTCTTTACACTGAGTGGAGCACCACACTAAATACCAGACAAGGAGTTTGAATAATAAAATACATAAATCTCTCCTTTTCACCCAACGGAATGAACTTTAAAAGTTCACACTGAATTACGTATGATAATGAATGAAAAATGTAATGATCGGCGAAAAAAAACACGATATTTGTCTATTTTGTGATCATGATTAATGCAAGCGTCTAGAGGTACTACTCCAATCCTGTATTGAGTTAAATCCCTTTACACTATGCTTGTATAACGCAAATAAGGTGACGTCAAAATATATGCACGGCCGTGCAATACCATTTTTACGGAGCCGCAAAATCGGCACAGGTATGTGATATTGTTTCATATTCAAACAAAGTTATATTCCATACAAAATGCTCAATTACTATGATTATACCACTTTGCAACAGAGACAAAAGAGCAAAAGAAAGTTTATGTATATGGCAATGAAAGTGTAACATGAAACCAAAAAAAAACAGAAAGTTTTTTAGAAATAAAAATGATAGCATTTGAGGCCTTATAGACCTTTAAGGGAGGGAGAGACGTAGGACTGGCCAAAGAATGAGTTTCTTTCATTTGCGTCATGTATCATGTACATGTACTCAAGTGGTACTTTTAAAGTGTAACAAGCCTAGAATACACCAAATTCATGAATAGTATAGCAATGATAAAATGACTGACAATATCAGCTTATAAGCGCTGTGTTTCAAGTAGCTACTGATTTGTCTGTAGTGGTCTGTCGGACCGTATTTGGTACAAAAACGAATATGGTACAAATTTGTACCATATTCGGCCGAATATGGTACAACTGTCTAATTGTACCATATACGTATCTGCAGTTTTGGGGTAAAATGCCTGACCAAATATGGTACAAACTTGTACCATATTCGGATGAAAAATGTACCACATTCGTTCCGAATATGGTACACACTCATCATCGTCATCATCATCATCATCATCATCGTTATCTCATCATCATCACCATCATCATCATTATCATTATCATCATCATCATCATCATCATCATCATCATCATCATCATCATCATCATCATCACCATCATCATCACCATCATCATCATCATCATCATCATCATAACTACAATTTGCATCAACGTCATCAATACCATCATGAAAATAATCATCATCGTCATCATCATCATCATCATCATCATCATCATCACCATCATCATCGTCATCGTCATCATCATCATCGTCATCATCATCATCATCATCATCATCATCATAACTACAATTTGCATCAACGTCATCAATACCATCATGAAAATAATCATCATCGTCATCATCATCATCATCATCATCATCATCAGCATCATCATCATCATCATAATCATCATCATCGGCGGCCGGTAATCATTGGCGTCAACATAATAAAAAACTTTTTTCATCATCATCATTATAATCATTATCATCGGCCGATAAACATCGCAGTTATCATCATCACAATCATCAAACCCCAATCATCATCACCATTGTCATCATCATCAATTACATCATCATCGTCACCATTAACACCATCATCATCATCGTCACCATTAACGCCATTATCATCATAATCGTCATGATGATGACAAAAGTTTTGATGATGATGACGACGATCAAAATTACCGTCATCATCATCATCACAAACTTTTATCATCATTGTCATCATCATCACCATCATTATCACCACAATCATCAAGGTCATCATCATCATCAACACCATAATCATCATCACCATTGTCATCATCGTAGTGAAGATCACAAAAATGTGATGATGATAACTGCGATGTTTTTCGGTCGATGGTGATGATGATGACAAAAGTTTTGTAATGATGATAACGACGGTCAGCACATCATCATCATCATAATCTACCGATAAAAATCGCCGTCAGCATCATCAAAACACATTTGTCATCATAATCATCATCATTATAATAATCATCATCGACCGATAAACATCGCTGTCATAATCATCAAAATACGTTTGTTATCATCATCATCATCATCATCACATCAATTATCAACACCCCAATGATCATCATCGTTGTTATCTTCACCAACACCACCATCATCATCACCATTCGCCAGTAATTGACAACTGCCCTACTTGAAACAGCGGTAGGGGAAGAATGGCCGTAGAAATCATTTCGTGACCAATCTCCACGAAAGTATCTGGCCCGCCCGGGAATCGAACCCAGGCCGCCTGCGTGCCAATCTGACGCGCAACCGACTGAGCTAGCCGGCGAAACAGTTACACAACCAGCAAAATCCATGTAAAGTGTGGTTAGGTTAGCTGTTTCTGTTACTGCTAGTTACGACGACGACGACGACGACGACGACGACGACGACGACGATGATGATGATGATGATGATGATGATGATGATGATGATACTTTTGTCACTTCCAATATTAGGTTAATACAATGTATTTGAGTTTGAAAAAAAGTTTGCACATCGGCAGACTATTTCATTTATTAAGAAATACATAATTTATGTACCATATACGTAGGCCATTTTCATTTTATGAGTTTTTTTGGTATGTACCAAATACGTTTTGGCGAGCATAGAAAAACTTATTCCAACCGAATATGGTACAATGTTTGTACCATATTCGGTCGAAAATTGTACCATATTCGGTCCGAATATGGTACATTTGTACCATATTCGACCGAATATGGTACATTTGTACCATATTCGTTTTTGTACCAAATACGGTCCAACAGTGGTCTTTACGTAAAGAGAACTGCTGAATAAAATTGAAATGGTAAAGTTTAACTTAAAATAGTATTCTTCTCAAGGTATTATTATATTGTGTTGCTATGTCGTATTGTCTTTATTTATATTAGTAAAGTACATGTATAGTGTACAAAACTAGAACATTTAATAATACGACATTTTGTCGGGTTTAGTAATTCATGACTTCGATGATGATTATCGCTTTGGCTGTGACATACTTAAAATATTGATTTAACTAGGCAAGACTTAACATTAGCTTCTAGTTTAACATTAAACTGCTCTGTGCATAAAGGAAAAATACTGCTCTACAAGCGAAATGAAGTTTGATAGGAAATATCAATACGGATCAAAACGAGAGTCGAACCCGGGTCGCCGATTTTAAAATCCAAAGTTCTACATATCCAGCTTTTCTAAATTTTGAATTTCGATCTTCGAGCTGGCTCGAAATTCAACTGCACTCGAAATTCGGGTTTTTTAAATTTCGATCTTCGAGCTGGCTCGAACTTAAACACCGTTTCGAAATTCGGCTCGATATTCAAATCCAGCTCGAAATTCGGATTTTTAATATTTTGAATTTCGAACATCGAGCTGGCTCGAAATTCAACTCACGCTCGAAATTCGGGTTAAGAAAATTTTAAATTTCGATCTTCGAGCTGGCTCGAAATTCAACGCTAGTTCGAAATTCGGCTTTTTTTTAAATTTGAATTTCGATCTTTGAGCGGGCTCGAAATTCAACTCCAGCTCGAAATTCGTTTTTTTTTTTTTTTAATTTTGAATTTCGATCTTCACGCTGGCTCGAAATTCAACTCCAGCTCGAAATTCGGATTTTGAAAATGTGGAATTTCGATTTTCAAGCTGGCTCGAAATTCAAATCCAGCTCGAAAATCGGTATTTTTAAGTTTTGAATTTCCATCTTTGAGCTGGCTCAAAATTCAACTCCAGCTCGAAATTCGGCTTAAGTTTACTTTGAATTTTGATCTTCGAGCTAGCTCTAAGTTCAAAGCTAGCTCGATATTCACTTTAAACTGAATTTCGATCTTCGATGTCAGTGCTAACTTCTTGATACCCTTAATTTTACATTACTTTTGTTTTGTTTTATGAAATGCCAACGTTGACCTAGTTTCTTGATTTATCATATGCATGTTGTCCAATTGAATATTAATCGAATGAGATAAATCAAGTTGAACATCATTAAATATTAAGAGTATATTTTTTCGTTTGAGTGAAATATGGATTATATTTTCACTCAACATAATAAAATGCCACATTATGTTCACGAGCATGAGTGAAAATATATACCATATTTCACGAAAAACGAAAATAAACCTTTTTATTATAATATAATTGATTATTTATAGATGCGTGACGCGGTTCAATGCACATGGAATTTGTGTGTGTTTATTTTATTTTATTTAATAGTTTTTCAAGCGAAATACAGAGTATTTATGGTGAACTAAATGTGATATGTAATTGGTTTGCAGCTTTGAAATGGCGGTCATGTTTTGACGGTGTTTGCACGCGCTGTCGGCGCTACATAGTGACGTCACGTAAAAAACTCTTTTTAGTATCAGAAACTGGGAAGTATGGCCTTATTGATAAAAAACTCTGTATTTAATGTTTTCCAGTGTTTTTTCCGTAATATATCAGATGATTATATTCTGATAAACCACTAGTGAAATTTATAAAATATAATTTTTGCTGAAGCCGGACTTTATCCGAATGCGGATGTAATAATATCATAACTAAATTGAAATACAGGCAAAAGTGAATGCTGTTATCCGTACATTTTGCTTCTTTAGGAAAAGAAAGTCGATGTCATCATGAATCATGTAAAAATATAACAAACTTTAACGGGATTCTATTTGTGACGTCATGATGTGATGACGTCATAAAGGAGAATGCGCGACGTTACGCGGCAAAATCAGTAAAAATACTTAAAATAACTTAAAAAGCATAAAATAAAAAGAAAATTTATTTGTTTAACACATAAGATTGAAATATATTTCATTCGTGAACACCAGCTTTTCTATTCTCACTCATGGCTACGCTACTCGTGAAAATATTGCATCTGGTGTTCACTCAGTGAAATATATAGAGGATATTCAAAATATATGCACGGCCGTGCAATACCATTTTTACGGAGTCGCAAAATTGGCACGGGTGTGTGATAAATTTCATTATCAGACAGCCGTGCCGATTTTGCAACTCCGTAAATTTGGTATTGCACGGCCGTGCATATATTTTGACGTGACATCATTAGCGTTATACAAACATAGTGTAAAAACGCGCTAAATGTTAGCGTTATACTACAGGCGCGTCAATGAAAAATGACTCTTATTTCACTTTAAACGGTCTTTATTTTTGGGTATGTGATAAATAGAATATTAAATTCGTGTAAGTTCATTACTGAATTTATTGCACTCGCCAGAGGCTCGCATAATATAATTTTATTCAACTCGTGCAATAAATTCAGTATGGAACAAACTCTCATTCAATATCCTCTAAAATAACTACAGTTAACTGAAATTATTGCTCGAGAGATGATACAACGAGGCTATGTTATTTTTTGTATGGTGGCGCGGCAGTAAAGCCCTTTCCCGAGATAAAACTAATACACTTATAAATACATAGTATACAAATAATCTTTAAGCAACACTACAAAAATTAGGGTGCACACGTTGTTCACTTCGGTGTTCAATACGGCCTAGTAGGACTGGCATTACAATAGTGCATACATGTATCTTTTTCGTAAAAAAAGTCGTCTGCTTATCAACAGCTTAAGACATTTACCCATGGGTCTTCATTATCAACAATGCGAATCATTAACTATAAAGCAAAGAGCACTACAAATCGGGCGCGGCAAATAAAATCGGTGATTGTATATAATTTTCAATCACTAAGTATGACTAATTTATACATTATTATGAAAAAAGCACCATGGGACAAAATTATATTATATTCTTAAATAAATAAATGCATTAATAATAATAATAATAGCATAATATCGGCTATTTTCCCCTATTTTGCCCATGTTATAACGGGACCAAAACCATGTGTTAACATAGTCACGCGCTCTTGTTACAGCCTGGTTTCACCTATGCGCAATACATACAGGGCCCAGTAAACAAACAAAAAATTGACGATTTGGCCTGTTTGCCAAAGAGTCATGCGCTCTTGTTATATTCGAGGGCCTCAATCGCATAACGACGAGCAGCATTCAAGTAACTATGCCGGAAATACGGCGTATAGACATCGCTGCTAATCTTGGTTGTCGCCCTTTCTAAGAAACGGACAGTTGTCAATGTAAACAAATACAGTACCTGTCATTCAGTTTAACACTCCGATTAACTTACAAAACTAGATAACACAAAATGAATATGAGAAAATGTTGTTTTATTTATGTTAATGTTGATAAATGCTCTTTATATTTCTTTGAGAGAATAATGCTTAGTGCCTGATTTTTTTTATATAAACTTGTTTGCTTGAAAAAAAAAACGATTCTGATGTCACTGATCTTTTTTCTACCGTCAATCTGAAATCATTCTAAGAATTTCTGAGGGTCATGTTTTGTCTTGGGTAGAGGGTAGAGTAATGTAACGTTGTTTTTTTCTTGAGATAATAAATCTCCAATGTCAAGCTTTGTTAAATCAATTAAAATTCAAAATTTCGTTCGGTTCTGAGAATTTTCAAAGTTGTTGGCCCCGGAAAAATAAAACTCATACGTAAAACATGTAGAATTGGATAAATACCGTCAAAGCACAAGAATTTAATATAATTGTGTTTTGTATTAATTATACATCACGAATCTGTTTTAAAATTTTATGCTATAATAGCGTCAACGCACGTTTATTTCGTGTTTTAAAGTCTGCAGCGTCCCTTAGAACAGTTGGAGCCCTCGCCCTACCGGGCTCGGGCACCAACCGTTCCTCGGGACTCTGCAGACGTTATAACACGGAAAAACGTGCGATAACCCTATAATACTACACTTACCAGAGCGAGTTTGAATCATGATGACATATTGTGTTCATCAGGTTGCAAGAACGCTCGCCCCCGGCCAATCACAATCATAGTCAAATAACAATTATATTGTTTATACATGCTTTATAGTAGAAAGAACTGTGATGATATATTTTCATCCTTGTACATGAGTTATTGTAGTAAGAATTGTTGTATTATTGTCATAGTAGTTCATAGTCAAATAGGTGGTGGGTACTTTGTATATTTATTATTACCCGTTTCAAATTACAGATTCATAAGCAAATTCCACGCCTATATGAAATAATAAAAAAAACTAAATACGCAACAACAATTAGTAATACAAACATTCTCTTTGTTACCAGTACAATATTTACAATCATGAAAGATGATATCTATAAAAGGTTCGCTTTCGCCTTATTAGGGATTAGTTTAAACAGCTAAGAAAAAGATATCTCGTATATATGACATATAAAGAAAAAAATAACATAATTGATAGTTTTACGAATGCGTGTCTCTGCTTGGTTAAAAATATTGCTAATCTCATTCATTGGTAAATGACTAAATAGTCATTTAAGTCGGCATGCACCAGTAACGCAAGCCAAAAGATTTGTTTTGTTTTGCAAGTGCCGTTCGCATATATTTATAATCCAGTTGCCTAGACAAGTTAAACATATAGTGATTCTACTTGTCTACACAAGCTAAACATATAGTGATTCTACTTGCCTACACAAGCATAAAATATAGTGATTCTACTTGCCTACACAAGCTAAACATATAGTGATTCTACTTGCCTACACAAGCTAAACATATAGTGATTCCACTTGCCTACAAAAGCTAAGCATATTGTGATTTCACTAGCCTACATAAGCTAAACATATAGTGATTCCACTTGCCTACACAAGCTCAACATAAAGTGATTCCACTTGCCAGCACAAGCTAAACATATAGTGCGTCCATTTGTCTACACAAGCTTAACATATGGTGCTTACATTGCCCTACATAAGCTTAACATATAGTGATTCCACTTGCCTACACAAGCTAAACATATAGTAAATCCACTTGCCTACACAAGCTAAATATATAGTGATTCAAATTGCCTTCAAAACCTAAACATATAGTGATTCTACTCGCCTACACAAGCCAAACATAAAATGATTCCACTTGCTAACATAAGCTTAACATTAAGTGCTTCCATTTTCCAACACAAGCTAAATATATAGTAATTCCACTTGCCTACAGAAGCTAAACATAAAGTGATTCCACTTGCCTACAGAAGCTAAACATGTTGTGCGTCCATTTGCCTACACAAGCTAAACACACAGTGCTTCCATTGGCCTACATAAGCCTAACATATAGTGATTCCACTTGCCTACACAAGCTAAAAATATTGCTAATCGCATTCATTGGTGAATGACTAAATACCGATTTAAGGCGGCATGCACCAGTAACGCAAGCCAAAAGATTTGTTTTCTTTCGCAAGTGCCGTTCTCATATATTTATAATCCAGTTGCCTAGACAAGTTAAACATATAGTAATTCTACTTGCCTACACAAGCTTAACATAGATTGATTCCACTTGCCTACACAAGCTAAACATATAGTGATTCCACTTGCCTACACAAGCTAAACATATAGTGATTCTACTTGTCTACACAAGCTAAACATATAGTGATTCCACTTGCCTACACAAGCTTAACATATAGTGATTCCACTTGCCTACACAAGCTAAACATATAGTGATTCTACTTGTCTACACAAGCTAAACATATAGTGATTCTACTTGTCTACACAAGCTAAACATATAGTGATTCTACATGCCTACACAAGCTAAACATATAGTAATTCTACTTGCCTACACAAGCTAAACATATAGTGATTCTACTTGTCTACACAATGTAAACATATCGGATTCTACTCGCCTACACAAGCATAACCTATAGTGATTTTACTTGCCTAAACAAGCTAAACATATAGTTATTCTACTTGCCTACACAAGCTAAACATATAGTGATTCCACTTGCCTACACAAGCTCAACATAAAGTGATTCCACTTGCCTGCACAAGCTAAACGTATAGTGTGTCCATTGTCTACACAAGCTTAACATATAGTGCTTACATTGCCCTAGATAAACTTAACATATAGTGATTCCATTTGTCTACACAAGCTAAACATATAGTTAATCCACTTGCCTACACAAGCTAAATATATAGTGATTCAAATTGCCTTCAAAACCTAAACATATAGTGATTCTACTCGCCTACACAAGCCAAACATAAAATGATTCCACTTGCTAACATAAGCTTAACATTAAGTGCTTCCATTTTCCAACACAAGCTTAAATAAATAGTATTCCACTTGCCTACAGAAGCTAAACATTAAAGTGATTCACTTGCCTACAGAAGCTAAACATGTTGTGCGTCATTTGCCTACACAAGCTAAACCACAACAGTGCTTCCATTGGCCTACATAAGCTTAACATATGGTGATTCCACGTGCCTACACAAGCTAAACATATATTTATTCCACTTCCCTACACAAACTAAAGATATAGAGATTCCAATTGTCTTCACAAGCTATACATATAGGGATTCCACTTGCCTCGACAAGGTCAACATAAAATCATTCCACTTGCCTAAACAAGCTTAACATATAGTGCTTCCAATTTTTACACAGGTTTAACATATAGTGCTTCCATTTGCCTACACACTCTTAACTATAGTGTTTTAATTTCCTACAAAAGTTTAAACATATTGAAATCCATTTTCCTTTCCCCAAAAGTTTTACATATAAAAACCCTTTTAGAAATTCACTTCCCTTCGGAAAGGTCAAAAAATAAAAATCATTCCAACTTTGCCTGCACAAGCTTCCCATTTTGTGTTTTCCATTCCCTACACAATTTTAAACAAGATGCTTTCATTTGCCACATAAGTTTAAATTTATGCTTCTTTTGGGCCTTACCCCAAGCAAAAACATATAGTGATTTTTTTTGTCACACAAAATTAAAACATATAGGTTTCTTTGCTTACACTGTTTAAACATATATATTCAAACTTCCCTTTACCAAGCTAAACAAAAAATTGTTTTCCACTTCCCAAACAAAAATTTTAACAAAAAGTGTTTCCCACTTGCTTACAAAGCTAAACTATAGTGCTTTTATTTGCCTACACAAGCTAAACATATAGTGCTTCTATTTGCTTACACAAGCTTAACATATAGTGATTCGACTTGCCTACACAAGCTAAACATATAATGATTCCACTTGCCTTCACAAGCTAAACATTTAGTGATTCCACTTGCCTTCACAAGCGAAATATATAGTGATTCCACTTGCCTACACAAGCTTAACATATAGTGATTCCACTTGCTAACATAAGCTTAACATATAATGCTTCAATTTGCCTACACAAGCTTAATATATAGTGATACCACTGCCTATACAAGCTTAACATATAGTTCTTCCATTTGCCTACACAACAAGCTAAACATATAGAGATACCACTTGCCTATATAAACATATAGGGATTCCACTTGCCTACACAAGCTAAACATATAGTGATTCCACTTGCCTACACAAGCTAAAGATATAGTGATTCCAATTGTCTTCAAAAGCTAAACAAAAAGTGATTCAACTTGCCTCGATAAGGTCAACATAAAATCATTCCACTTGCCTACACAAGCTTAACATATAGTGCTTCCATTTGCTTACACAAGTGTAACATATAATGCTTCCATTTGCCTACACAATCTTAACACATAGTGATTCCACATGCCTACACAAGCTAAACATATTGTGAGTCCACTTTCCTTCACAAGCTAAACATATACAAACCGCAGTAATTCCACTTGCCTCGGCAAGGTCAACATAAAATCATTCCACTTGCCTAAACAAGCTTAACATATAGTGCTTCCATTTGCCTACACAAGCTTAATATATTGTGATTCCAATTGCCTACACAAGTTTAACATATAGTGCTCTCACTTGCCTACATAAGCTTAACATATAGTGCTTCCATTTGCCTACACAAGCTTAACATATAGTGCTTTTATTTACCTACACAAGCTAAACATATAGTGCTTCTATTTGCTTACACAAGCTTAACATATAGTTATTCCACTTGCCTACACAAGCTAAACATGTAATGATTCAACTTGCCTACACAAGCTTAACATAAAATGCTTCCACTTGCTTACACAAGTTTAACATATAATGCTTCCATTTGCCTACACAAGTTTAACATATAGTGATTCCACTTGCCTACACAAGCTCAACATATTGTGAATCCACTTTCCTACACAAGCTAAACATATAGTGATTCCACTTGCCTACACAAGGTCAACATAAAATCATTCCACTTGCCTACCCAAGCTTAACATATAGTGCTTCCACTTGCCTACATAAGCTTAACATATAGTGCTTCCATTTGCCTACACAAGCTTAATATATAGTGATACCACTGCCTATACAAGCTTAACATATAGTTCTTCCATTTGCCTACACAACAAGCTAAACATATAGAGATACCACTTGCTTATATAAACATATAGGGATTCCACTTGCCTACACAAGCTAAACATATAGTGATTCCACTTGCCTACACAACTAAAGATATAGTGATTCCAATTGTCTTCAAAAGCTAAACAAAAAGTGATTCAACTTGCCTCGATAAGGTCAACATAAAATCATTCCACTTGCCTACACAAGCTTAACATATAGTGCTTCCATTTGCTTACTACAAGTGTAAACATATAATGCTTCCATTTGCCTACACAATCTTAACACATAGTGATTCCACATGCCTACACAAGCTAAACATATTGTGAGTCACTTTCCCTTCACAAGCTAAAACATATACAAACCGCAGTAATTCCACTTGTCCTCGGAAGGTCAACATAAAATCATTCCACTTGCCTAAACAAGCTTAAAACATATAGTGATTCCACTTGCTAACACTAAGCTTAAACCATATAAATGCGTTCAATTTGCCTACACCAAGCTTAATATATAGTGATACCACTGCTATACAAGCTTAACATATAGTTTTCCAAATTTGCCTACAACAACAAGCTAAACATATAGAGATACCACTTGCCTATTATAAACATTATAGGGATTCCACTTGCCTACACAAGCTAAACAAATATAGTGACCCATTCACCTTGCCTACACAAGCTAAAGATATAGTGATTCCAATTGTCTTCAAAAGCTAAACAAAAAGTGATTCAACTTGCCTCGATAAGGTCACATAAAATCATTCCACTTGCCTACACAAGCTTAACATATAGTGCTTCCATTGCCTTACACAAGTGTAACATATAATGCTTCATTTGCCTACACAATCTTAACACATAGTGATTCCACATGCCTACACAAGCTAACATATTGTGAGTCCACTTTCCTTCACAAGCTAAACATATACCATTCAACCGGCAGTAATTCCCACTTGCCTCCCCTCAAGGTAACATAAAATCATTCCACTTGCCTAAAAAAGCTTAACATATAGTGCTCCATTTGGCCTACACAAGCTTAATATATTGTGATTCCCAAATTGCCTACACAAGTTAACATATTAGTGCTCTCACTTGCCTACATAAGCTTAACATATAAGTGCTTCCATTTGCCTACCAAGCTTAACATATAGTGCTTTTATTTACCTACACAAGCTAAACATATAGTGCTTCTATTTGCTTACACAAGCTTAACATATAGTTATTCCACTTGCCCTACACAAGCTAAACATGTAATGATTTGCAACTTGCTACACAAGCTTAACATAAAATGCTTCCACTTGCTTACACAAGTTTAACAATATATGCTTCCATTTGCCTACACAAGTTAACATATATAGTGATTCCATTGCCTACACAAGCTCAACATATTGTGAATCCACTTTCCTACCACAAGCTAAACATATAGTGATTCCACTTTGCCTACCCAAGGTCAACATAAAATCATTCCACCCTTGCCTACCCAAGCTTAACATATAGTGCTTCCACTTGCCTACATAAGCTTAACATATAGTGCTTCCATTTGCCTACACAAGCTAAACATATAGTGCTTCCATTTGCTTACACAAGCTTAACATATAGTGATTCCACTTGCCTACACAAGCCAAACATATAGTGATCCCACTTGCCTTCACAAGATTAACATATAGTGATTCAACTTGCCTTTACAAGCAAAATATATAGTGATTCCACTTGCCTACACAAGCTAAACATATAGTGATTCCACTTGCAAACATAAGCTTAACATATAGTGCTTCAATTTGCCTACACAAGCTAAATATATAGTGATTTCACTTGCCTAAACAAGCCAAACATATACTGATTCCACTTGCCTTCACAAGCTAAACATATAGTGATTCCACTTGCCTTCACAAGCGAAATATATAGTGATTCCACTTGCCTACACAAGCTAAACATATAGTGATTCCACTTGCTAACATAAGCTTAACATATAGTGCTTCAATTTGCCTACACAAGCTTAACATATAGTGATACCACTGCCTATACAAGCTTAACATATAGTTCTTCCATTTGCCTACACAAGCTAAACATATAGAGATACAACTTGCCTATATTAACATATAGGGATTCCACTTGCCTACACAAGCTAAACATTTAGTGATTCCACTTGCCTACACAAGTTAAACATATAGCAATTCCATTTGCTTACACAAGCTTAACATATAGTGAATCCACTTGCCTACACAAGCCAAACATATAGTGATTCCACTTGCCTTCACAAGCTAAACATATAGTGATTCCACTTGCCTTCACAAGCAAAATATATAGTGATTCCACTTGCCTACACAAGCTAAACATATAGTGATTCCACTTGCAAACATAAGCTTAACAAAGAGTGCTTCAATTTGCCTACACAAGCTAAATATATAGTGATTCCACTTGCCTAAACAAGCCAAACATAAACTGATTCCACTTGCCTTCACAAGCTAAACATATAGTGATTCCACTTGCCTTCACAAGCGAAATATATAGTGATTCCCACTTGCCTCACAAGCTAAAACATATAGTGATTCCACTTGCTACATAAGCTTAACATATAGTGCTTCAATTTGCCTACACAAGCTTAACAATATAGTGAATATACACTGCCTATACAAGCTTAACATATAGTTCCTCCATTTGCCTACACAAGCTAAACATATAGAGATACCACTTGCCTATATTAACATATAGGGATTCCACTTGCCTACACAAGCTAAACATTTAGTGATTCCACTTGCCTACACAAGTTAAACATATAGCAATTCCACTTGCCTACACAAGCTAAACATATAGTGCTTCCATTTGCCTACACAAGCTAAACATATTGTAACTCATCTAGCCTACACAAGCTACAAATATAGTTATAACCTTCTTGCCGAAAGAAGCTATACATTTTATTTCGACTGCCTATTCAAGCTAAACAATAAACATATTGTCATATTCAACTTGCAAACTTGCACACAGAGAATATAGATATACGGTTATATGCCAATTGCTGACATAAGCAGTAAAATACCGTTTTATCCCACTTGCTGACACAAGATATAAATACCGTTTTATCCCACTTGTTGACATAAGAAATAAATACCGTTGTATCCCACTTGCCGACAGTAGCTATAAAAACCGTTATACCCCGCTTGCTGACACAAAAAATAAAGACCATTATATCCCAAATGCTGACACAAGATATAAATACCGTTATATCTCACTTGCTGACATAAGCAGTAAAATGACGTTATATGCCACTTGCTGACATAAGCTATAAATACCGACGTATCCCACTTGTTGACACAAGATATAAATACCGTTATATACATTGTATCTCATTTGCTGACACAAGAAATATTACCGTTATATCCCACTTGCTGATAGAGGCAGTAAATACACTTAAATCCCACTTACTGACATAGGCTGTAAATATCGTTACACCCCACTTCCGGACATAAGCTATAAATACTGTTATATTCCACTTGCTGACAGAGGCAGTAAAATCGTTATCACCCACTTGCTGACAGAGGCATTTAATACCGTTATATCCCACTTGTTGACAGAGGCATAAATGCCGTTAAATCCCATTTGCTGACAGAGACAGTAAAAACCGTTATAACTCACTTGCTGACAGAGGTAGTTTCCCACTCGCCAACAGACGCTAAAGTATCTATGTAATTTTACAAACTGTTATATAAAACTTGCGGACAGAATCTATAATTACATTTACATATGTATAATGAACCTGCCGGTACTGGCTATAGATACAGGTTTATACTTTTCGAACAGTTCTATCCATCTTGCGGAAAGAGGCTATTCATACCGTTGTATTCAAATCGCAAATAGGTTTTTTATACGTTGCCAAAAAGGGCTGTTTTAAGTAATTGTTTGGAAATTAACAGTGTCTTGTATATGTTAATTGCCATTATTATAGGCAATAGTATAGCATTTTTTATAAAAAAAATGTTTACGAACTGTTTGAAATAGATTAAGCTTAGCGACAAACAAGGTACATAAAAAGACAGATAAATGAAGTGAAATGAGAGCCTCATTTAATAACTTTGCCTTTGTTTCCTTTTCCGGTAATGTCGGACGTGTTTTTATATTGCTCTCATGGATTTAAAATGTTTAAAATTTCAAGCACATTTAGCTTCTATGAGTGTAGAATTGTATCATGATTATATCATAATTGGACTGGAGAATTGAAATAGGATTTTGGATATATTTAAGAGGTACTATTCTTGATTTCACAAAAGTTCCGACATTTCAATGAATTAATAGTACATATTGCCTAAATAGTTACATAGAGAGGGGTCAAGCTGGACAATTTTCGATATTGCCTGAGGGCATAACGGCTATTAGTGACCACTGATCAGTAAAGTCAGTATGATGGAGATTAATACTAGCGCGGAATCCGAGCCACTGACAGTAAATGATAATACCGAGGTTAAATTACCGGTAATCTCAAGTGACGTCACAACAACAGATGACAGTATACGTGAAGCGCCTTCTTTAATGAACAACATCTATATTGAGGCAGGCAATAACAGTGATGCATCTCTTTATGAATATAACAGGTTTGTAGATATGTTTTGTGGAATGCCATCAATACCTTTGTGTCTACTTTTCCCAAAGATTACGCCTCTAGTGAGACAGATTTAGAAAACACAAGACTGCGATTATTCGAAGCTCTTAAATCAAATGAAGATTTTCCATTTGAATTTAATTCTGAACTGAAAAGGCGGGTCTATAGAGGGAAAGGAGATCCGATCTCAGTAAAACTTGCCAATGACATTCACACGTTGCTATCAGTCATGGATGGGGAAGATTTTGGACTAATTAAAGAAATGTTGAGTGAGGCTAAAAAGCGCGGATGCTCCCAGTCTTATCCGATTCAACAGTCAAAACCTTCCAATAGCTGTCAGTGTAACATAGAGCTGGAATTGCTGAAAAATACAGTGTCTAACCTACAAGCAGACCTACTGATCATAAAACAAACAAATCATGCTAATGATAAGCTTCGAAAAGAACAAGTAACTTGTATTTTTGACATAGTTCAAGGCATACGACAGGATATAACAAATTGCCAAAAGTCTATTGCTGAGTGTATAGCCACTAGTCTGTCAAATTTTAACCACGTGTCGCTTGACACTTCTCTAAATAGTGGTCTTGACAGTGTTATTAAGAGAAGATTTTGTTGATAGTCCCGGAGTAGTTAAGATTGCCAAATGTAATGTGCATGATAACCATAGTCCAAATCGCGCTCATGAAAATTATAATAAGGTATCTGTTTATATCAATTCAAACGACAACACTGAGATCTCAAGCGAATCGTCAGCAAAAACCACAAATATTGGTGACAATCTTACCGTGCCTGAAGTCTGTGTCTCTCAACTTGAAGTATATCTAAGTCAAAAAGAGAAACAATATATTTCTAATTACCCACAGCAGAAACATCCCACAACACTGAACTTTAGTATACCCTCCCGACAAAATGATTATAGTGCAGAGAAAAATACTAATAATAAATCTTCAAACCAAAATGTGCCTTCATTAAGACCGTCAATCATTAACAATACTAGTACGATCACGGCGGATATAGAGAAGCACATGCAGAGCAAAAGTCAACTGTGTACAAATCGTGTGTCAACGTTTCCTAAAATGACCGCAATATATGTGCGTGTTACATCTCGCAAAGAGCGAGACTTGCGACAATATGATACTTTTGACTGGCACCAAACAAGTCCAACGAAAAGGTATTTTGTTGGTGGATTCAATAAATCGGTGTCAAATAAATACCTGACTAATTTTGTGACAAGCAGGGGCGCAACGGTGACAATTATTGGTAAATTCCAGATGAGGAAATCGAGAAATAAAGTTATTTTCCGTTTAAATGTGGAAGCAAATGAAATCGCGGATTGAGTCTTTGGCCAAATTTGAGTAAAAAGCGTTTAAACGCTTTTCAATTTTGGGTCATTTTTTACCATTATAATAATTTTTCTGGAAAAAACGGAGCGAGCTAATGACTTGAAATTTTGCACATAAGTTTTTAGTAAAGGTCTACATCAAATAGAGTAAAAATCTCAAAAAAATATTTCCAGTTCCGTCATGTCAAAAAACCTCAGTGGAGTCCCTTTAAAACTTATAGCAGTAGCACCAGAGAACAGGTAATTTTTGTATTTTTTATCTTTCTTTAAACAAATTAGACAGTTGTAAAGGAGCTAGGTACTCATATGTTTCTTATGATGATCGTTACTTTTCACTCATTGATCATATATGTATGCCAGTTGAAACTATAGATTATGTAAAATGCTGTGAAATTCTTGATGATGATGCCCTCAACGTTTCCCGCCATAGGCCTATAGTTACATCACTAGAATTTACTACGAACAGCAATTTAAGTGACACAAGGCTGAAAGTTGTAGAAACTGTATCCAAAATAAACTGGAAAGGAGTCAAAGAGAGTGACAAAGATGATTATGTATCTGCTATTAAAGCCAAAAGTGAATTGCTTCGACTGAAACATTGTGAGTTAAATCGGTCAGATGTCGATAATGCATATACGACTGTTATTAAGGCAATAACAGAGTCATCCGCATGTCTCCTGGTATCAAAGTACAAACAATATCTTAAACCGTACTGGAATACTGAACTTGGGAACGCGCACACTCATATGAAAGAAAAACGTAGATTGTGGTGTCGGGAAGTTCGGCCCCGATATGGTTTGTCCGAGTTTTTAGAACTCCATTGATAAAAATTTTATGTCAAATTATGAGGAAAAAAAAGAACAACCGGTCAAGTTTATGTGAACAAGTTAATGTGAACGCCAAGGTAAAGTTCAGTTTGACTTACTTGAAGAAATTAACTCAAAAAATGATATGTCCTATGGTAAGGTGACAATTACGAAAAGAAACTAATCTATTCATAGGGGCTACCCGGACCCTTTTTAACAAGACATGTCATATACCAAAATGTTCTCTAATGTTTGTAGTTTCCAAATCCGGCATAAATTGTGGCGAACAGAGAAATCCAAGATGGTGTCCAAGATGGCTGCCAAAAATTATGAAAATCACCACTTTGTCACTATAACTTAATTTCTAAATGAGGCCACATATGCCCCCATACTGGTGACAAATGCCATGCTCCACCAGCTTAATATTTATATGTTTTGGGCAGTTTGTATAATTCAAACAAACCAAAATGGAAGTGACGTAACGTCATTGAGCGATTCCCTTCGAGTCGTTGTATGTCGTACTGTAGCATTATTCCTGAGTACTTACTTCGTTAGGTCAATATATTCCTAACACATTTTTCACAGATTTTCGATTGTCTTTCTCTATTGTTCGTACAGTTTTCCAAGACAATAATCGAAAAGACCCTGATGGTGTCCCCGTCTGTGCTACCAGATCTTAGTATGATGTCCGTATTCTTGTCAGTTTATATATTGAATAGGCAGTTTATATTTTATATCCTAAACATTTATTATTACTACTATTATTATTATTATTATTATTATTATTATTATTATTATTATTATTATTATTATATCTATCAGTTATTGATTATTATAATATCTATCAGTTATTGATCAACTGCCATTAATATGGTCGATATTTTGAAAAATATAGCTAATTTACCTCAATTTTACAGCAACAAAAATGTAACTTTTACACATAATGGGTGCCCTTACGAAAAAAAATTATTTTGATGTATACATCCTTTTAACTGCAAATATTTCTCGTTAAACAACTTTTTAGCATGACATCTATTTTCAATAATTGGAAGGCGAGGTGATTTTATTCTTGTTGATTTTTCCTGTACTTTATTGATACAAACATAAGCAATCATAAACATAAAGTTAAATTATATTAAAATAAATTTACGTTTTCAGTTACTATTTTTCTGCAGGTGAAGAAATCGTGTCTAAGAACAACCGCCTAGCGGGAGTTACGCTCGAAATTTTCTTAGTTTTCGGAGGATGAATATTGTACAACAAAACAATAACCACTAAATATTGTTACGGACGGGAACGGGAATGGAAAACATGTAGCAATAGCTTGATTTTTTTCTACGCGAAAAGTCAATCTGTCAACACAGTACAGTCAAACTGTTAAATAAGGACCATCCAAAGGGAGAAAATGCATGATCCTTACAGACAAAAGGTCTGTTTCGGAATGTACTTTTTACAATGAAAAAATAATGGGAAAAGGTGGTCTTTATTTACAGGATGGTCTTAAATCGGAGTTTGTCTCTAACAAAGGTTTGACTGTGTATCAATTATGGAAAGTCACATGCATAGCGTATTTAAGCAAAATCTTACTTGTTTTCCTCCGGTTATAACGTCTCCTCTCTAAAAACCTCTGAAAAATGTTTGCTTTCTTCTGTCTGTCCTGCCTTGTTTCATCTGAAGAATAATTGAAACATTAACAATTTAATCAAATCAGTTATAAGAATTATGATACCTACTTTCCAAGACCATTGTAATTGAATCTGCACTGTATAATATAAGTAGCTATACTCATTTCCCAAATTGACAATTTAGTAAGTCAACACATTGATTAGTTGGCGTAGTTTAGATAGGTAGGTATAGGTAGGTATAGGTAGGAAGGTAGGTGGGTCGGTGGTTTGGTGGGATGAGGTTGGGTGTTTTCACGTGAAATGAAACCTTCAAAGCTGTTCTCATTTCCCAAATTGGCAATTTATTAAGTCAACACATTGATTAGTTGGCGAACTGCACTACGCAGTTTAGGTAGGTAGATATAGGTAGGTATAGTTAGGTAGGTAGGTGGGTTTTGGTGGGTTGGTGGGGTGGGGTCAATGATGATCATGGATGATTGTGATAATGTCAAAGATAATGGTGATGATGACGATGATGATGTTGATGATGACTAGATAAAGGCCATTACAGGGCCTGCACTGACCAGAATTTTTGTGCAACCAAATTTACTTCATTTATTGTTAGTTTGCACCATATACTGTGAGAACAAAAGTGGTTGCAAATTAGCAAAATTCTGTTAGCAACTTGAAAACAGTGTTGTCAATGAGCAACATTTCAGCTTAAGACAGAGTGAGCCCTGTATTGTTAAGAAAATGATGTTTAGTTTCAGAACAGTTTTCGTACATTAACATAAGTATTTATCAGGAGTGAATACACCGAAAGCTACTAGCACGATGACGTGTAGCTTATCATAATGATGATAGCATGAGCTCACAGTAGTCTTTTTTTTGGAGTAATTCACTTTTACAGGAGAGTAATATTTATAAAAAAACAACTAACATTTAGCGTTTACATTGCGACATCAAACGGTCCTGCATTTTTGTGTGTAACATTCAGCGCTGAAAGTCAATATTTACCATCAAGGCGATTGTGACATTTAAGCTATCCTTGTGACATTTAGAGTGTGCGATATTTTACGTTGATAGATCACATAACAAAGTTTGAAACAGACATCTTAGCTGTTATACTATTTTTGACAGTAAAGTGTATAATAAAACTAATTGCGATATTTAGCGTTGATTTTGCGACATTAAGGTAAGATCTCCCTATTACATTACCCCCGCCATGAAGAGTATTCAAATTGGCTAGAATTACTGTCAATTGCATTAAAACTGCGGGACATGAGTTTAAACCCCAGAAGGGGCATTTTTTTTCTTTATTTTTTTATTCTTTTAACATTATTCATGTATCTCTCAGATCTCCTTTGGGGAGGAAAATCGTTTGATTTTTATTATATTATTATTGCTAAATAATGTCAAATTTAATAGCAAATTCTAGGTATTTTTAGACTTTTTAAGTTTAAAGTGGGTGGGGCATGGAAACACTTTTATACATATTTCAAACATTTTGTGTACAAACAATCATTTTGCTTGTGTGATTTTTACCTGAATGCTTATATTTGTTTCTTTATAATGATCAATAGGAAAACATTTTTCATAATGATTGTATGTTATAGATTATTTTAGAGTTCCTCATTTCTGAAAACGAACCCTTCTAAAAGCAAAGTTTTAGTCATAACTCATAAACAGTAAACTTAAACTTTGCATAGTGGAATCCTTTAAGACATATAACTGTCCTATGTTGTCAATTTTACAGTTCCTTATAGTATCCATTAGATTATTATTATTTTCATTATTATCTTTATTTCCTCCATCACTGAAGAGCATTTACATTATATATATTACAGATAGTACAAAGGATCATATATACAAAGGATCATATATACAGTAAATATAAATACAAGATTGTTTTAGAATTATATAAATTAGTAAAGAAAGGCATAATTATAATATGCACAAACATACTAAAGGATAACTATTGCAATTTATCTGTGATATCTATCAACAAATGTCAATTGAATGAAAAAAAAATATATATATAAAGGGAATAAGCTACTTAGTTGCATAGATATCAGGTTCATATGTATATATCAAGAGCATCAGAACTGAGCTTGTTTAGTGTAACAAAATTGCTTAGGTGAAGGCAGAATAATCCAAATCAATTCAGTAGTTTAAAGTTACAATAATTTCAATTTTGAAATAGAAACTAGATAGACTGGCATCGCATAATATTCTATTGCGCCATTCGAATTCAACAGTTTTGTGAATGGCTGATTTGATCGTGTTTTTCCATGCGTATGAGGATTGTATAGTTCCAGTGTTCTTATAAATTTGTAAGAACGAAGTTAGTCCATACCGACCTAATATTTTTTATAAATCTGGGATAAATCCAGACACTTTTCTCGGTTCCAGCATGTTAGATGTAAGTCTATTTGAAAATACTTGTTTAATTTTAAATTTTGTATTCAAACGACACAGTAAACCGAAGAAGAGTTTCCTTTTGTCAATGATAACGCCTATCGGATATATGCCTAGGCTACTTAACATGAAGTCTGTTCTTGAATTTGTCGGAACGCTTTGTATATGTTTTATGCATTGACGGTGAGCTCGTTCAAGGGGAGCTAACTGTGCGTCCGTAATGTCCACAGTTCACTCCCATAAAGCGCTCGCAGTAAAGCTACTGATTCATATATTTTCTTTGAACCCATGTTTTTGTATTCCACAATCCGCACAGCTATAAAATGTTTTGCGGAGTTTAGTACAACTTTCCTCTATATTTTATGATAAGGATAAAGACTTATAACAAGGCACCCCAGGTGCAAATAAATGTCCGTTTCTTTGATTTCTCTGCTTCTAATTTTCCAATTTACGAGGAACATTAGATTTGTCATTGAAAACAACTACTTTACACTTATCTGGATTGTACAAAATTCGTTCGTTTTGAGCATTTGCATAAACATATGTCAAAAAAGTTTGTCAAGACCGTGTTTAAACATGTGATATGAGCACCATATCATCCGCCGACGTTGGACAACCACATCGTATATCATGAAGTTTGAAGCAATATTTTTCATTTACTTTCTATTTCATTCATCAGCTGATTAATGAATACGATATATAGGTAAGACTTAGGGCACTGCCCTTGTCTGGTACCTTGCAGAATCGGGAACCAGTCCGATGTATAGCCTTGTGATTTTAACACAGCTAAAGCATTCTGTGGAAAAAAATGAATAATATTGCCTTGAATATTTAATGTCAATTCCGGTATTGTATATTTGATTAATAGAACAGATGTCCATGTTCTGTCGAACGCTGGCTTGGCATCTAGGAAACACGTATATACCGGAGAATTATTTTCTTTTGCGTAGTTGATACATTCACGTAACATATACGTTGTCATCAGGCAGTTCACATTTTTTTTGAAATCCTTCCACTCTAATTTTCCGTCATCTTCAATTAACTGCATGAGTACTTTTTCATAAAGTTTAAGCACACAAGAACACAAAGATATTGCCGGTAAACTGTTAGGATCAGTTTTCTTTTTATTGCCTCCCTTAAAAAAAGTGTTGAAATAATCCCTTTTTTAAATCGGTCGGGGTGTTGAGATAAGGTTAACATTCCAATGAATAACTTGATTAATACACATCGAAGTAAGGACCCACCGTGAATAATGTTTTCATAATAAATTTTGTCTTTTTTCCAACACGCCTTACCATTTTTACATGATTTAAGTGCTTTCAAAAACATTTCTTCGTCGTCAATTATATGGTGTTTCCCTTTCCGCTGTGGTAATGCCTCTTTTTAATGCTTGAAGGTCATTCTCAATTTTAATCCTATACTCCGGATTGAATGATGCTTCTTCATTTGGTGAGTAAAGCTCACTAAAAAATGCTTCCAAGCGGAATTAATTTCTTTCGGGTCATTCAAGAACACAGCCATTAAAGTTCATTTCAGACCCGGAAGTGAATGGTTTCTTATTTCGTCGCTTATTAATTAATTTTTCCAAAATTCATTGTTATCGTATTTAGCAGCGGAGTCTATATCCTCCTCTTGCTTCTGTAGATCTCTGTGAAAACTCCTAAATGCTCGTTTTGTTCCTTTGTAGTTTTCGTGGTGTGGGCGTGCCTTTCAATTGATTTTCACTTGACCATGATTGTCTTTTTTTTTCTTCATTTCATTATGTAGTGTTGTCAGCGTTTCGTTCCAATACGGTTTAATGTAAGGCTTAAAGCGTACTTTTGGGATGTATAAGTCTGTCGCTAGGTTGACAATAAGAACGATAGCCGAGTATAAATTCGTCAATAACTGAAGTTTAAACTAATCTCGAGTCTTAATGCGCATTTTAGAACGTCACTATTGTCTAAGAATAATCTATAAGCACATAAATCTTCCTGTTTAACATTTCACCAGTTAATTATATTTTGTGTACCTTTTCTGAAAATTTCTTTCGCTACATGCACATGATAACAACATACAATAGGCCGGTGTGTGGAAACACTAAGAGCATCGTCATCTAAAATTTGACAATTTATTACATTTTGTACACAAGTATCCTGTGCAATTATATGATCAATGTGTGTCTGTCTATCACTATTGTACGGTACATTGCTGAACTTTGATCCTTTACATATAGGAAGAGTGTTTAATGATTTGAGATCAAATTTTGCCATGAGATTTGATAACAGTTTGCTTCGAGAATCAATATGGATAGGAGTTGAAATGCGACTGGATTCAAGTTCAGCATTGTAGTCGCCAATTATAAATAATGTACCTTTATTTTGATATGCACAAATGATATTTTCTAAATCTTCAATGTATTGCAAGCGTATTGTGTGATTTTTACATGGAAAGTACACTTGCACTATAAATATATAACATCCAGGAGACGTCATAATTTGAACACCAATGAAGTTTTCACAGTTCAGTTCAAGTTTCGTTATAGTTGGATTCAAACGTTTATGCCATAAGAGAGCAAGCCCTCCTTTACCTACTTTTCTCGTTGAACAAATATCTA
The DNA here is from genome assembly GCF_026571515.1 of Ruditapes philippinarum. Classification (NCBI taxonomy): domain Eukaryota; kingdom Metazoa; phylum Mollusca; class Bivalvia; order Venerida; family Veneridae; genus Ruditapes; species Ruditapes philippinarum. The sequence goes on along the minus strand of NW_026855719.1, from coordinate 30,346 downwards.
GATCGGGGTGAGATATAGCGTAACTTATATATTCAGAGTTAATACTTTCTAAACAATGTAAATCCCGTCTAAATAACCAATGTTCAGATATTCCACAAAATGTCTATTTTATTATTTACCAGAAAGTCTGCTAAGTAGCTTGCACTGGACATTACACCAGTTGCATTCCATGTTGCTATTTTTAAACTATTAAAAGTATCCATAAGTGATAATAAAGATTCTATTCAACATCGCCTTCTAGAATGCTATAAGGATTATAATCAGCCGGATTATACTGGTCATTTCTATAACGGTTAGAATACCGCATATGAGACGGATAGCGGGACTTTCCATTATTGACCTTCTGGTCTCTTTGACCTATTTGGCGCGGGGGTGCTTCATTATGACGGTTTTTATAACCGTTATATGATAACCAAGGTCTACATTGGATACCTTCGGGCCAGAAATATGGTCATTGACAAGCAAGTTAGCCATATGATTGTCCTCAACATTTACTCGGACAACAGTTGACCTAAATTTCTTATTTCTGAAGATTGAAACTTTGGTAACTGTTGGGCCTTTGTCACTAACATACTTCGCTAACTTTGCCTCAGTTATATTGGGTTTAAAACCGCCAACATAAAACCGTTTAGTTCGGCGGCGGACATACTCCAAGAAATCTTCGTCATTATCGCTACATTGGGTATTCCGAGATCTAATTGTGTTATCGGTATGTGACGAGTCACCCTTGGACAATGTCACAATGTTTTTTGGGTTCGAGCGTCTTAAGGGTGTTGTTTGACCTTTTGATATGACAGATGACGCAAGCTTTTTATTGTTTGCCGTTCGATCGGTTATAATAGGAGGGATGGGAAGACCACCGAATGTAGGTTCGGATTGTTTCTCATATTGATCGGTTACTGTGCAAACACGACGTGCAGTGTAAGCACAGACACCGGCGACTTCAGCCTCTGGTACTTGTGTATCAATGTGGATATCATCCTCAAGGTATCATCCTTGCAACATTTAAATTCAGGTGCGACATTAAGAGGCAACGCGACTTTTAACGTCTTTCAAAATTTAAGGTACACGCTACTCGATAAGGTTAACAACAACTGTTTGAAAATAACCATTATAAACTTCCAACACTAAAAATGTTTTACGTCACTGACTAACAATTATAGAGATAAAAAAAAACAACAAAAAAACAAACAAACAAACAAAAAACACATCAACAGCGTGCTTTATTTTTCTCAGTGATAGAGGTTATTTAATTGTTTTGCATGTAAGATTGAAATATATTTCACTGAGTAAACACCAGATGCAATATTTTCACAAGTGGCGTTGACACGAGTAAAAATATAAGAGTTGTTGTTCACAAATGAAATGTTGATGAATCTTATTTCTAAAACAAATATTTTTTTTATTTCACGCTTTATAAGTGATTTTAAGTATTTTCTACTGATTTGACGCGTAACGTTTCACATTCTCCTATATGACGTCACCACATCATGACGTCACATCATAAATTTTGAAATACATGTATAGTTATTGAGTGAGACTAAAAAAAGGACAAACTCCGCGCACCGGTTACGCTACGGCCAGTCTAATCCTGTAAGGGGAGATCACTGCGTAGGTTTAGGTTTAAGGTTTAAGGTTTAAGGTTTATTTGAATACGTCAGGGCCCATATGGGCATGTGACAACATAAAACAGTACATACATACAAAATAATACAAAATGGCAAATAATATGTAAAAACAAAATACTACAAAATGGCAAATTATAAATGGTCATACAACTCCATGATGTAATAAAATTACTGTAATAATTGACTGATAATGGAGGATGAGAGAGAAAAATCAAAAATCATTGCGAAAAAAAAAAAAAAAAAAACAAAGAGAAAATACATAATCTAATAAGCTAACATTATTTAAATAATAACATAATATTTTTGCAAAATATGGCAAGTTTCAAAAGGATATCTTTATTACTATGGTTCATTAATTTTCAAATTTTAAAGCACTTGGACGTTCATAGAAATATTTATCAAGATACAGCTTTCTTGTATTGACTAAATGTGAACATTCGAAAAGATAATGGAATTCGTCGCCTAAAGAGTTACTGGTACATAGGTTACAAGTTCTAAGTTCCTTGAAATATCATCAAACCTTCCTTTTTCAATAGGAAGTTTGTGATTCATACTTCTAAATTTAAAGAGAATTAAAGCTAAATTCATAGGTAACTTGCTGAGGTATGGCTCAAAACAAAAATCCTGTTTATAAATCCTGTAATTTAGACATTTACTGGAATTATTAATTGTACTTCTCCAAATTTTGCATAAAATGATCACGCAATCTTAAGTTGACAGTATTCTTGAATGAAGCAGGAGATTCCACATTTTGATTTATCCAAAAATGCGACAATCCAAGATCATTTAAATTATTTCGAACAAAACAGACCCAATCTGATTTAATATTATTCAGAGTATATAAATTATGAGTTGTTCTATATAGAATGCTGACTATCTTATCATGTTTAGAATTAACTATTTTACCCCAGTAATTGAGAACTCTACTTTTAATTTGTGTTGAAAGTGGGGTAATACCCAACTCCCCATAAATCATAGCATTTGGAGTACTCTGTTTCAACTGTAGAAATTATCTTTAGGTATTTTAATTGAAATTTATCCACAAACACTCACATCTTCAACACCCCAAACTTCACACCCATACAACAAAATGGGTGCTATCATTGTATCAAACAAAGTGTAATTGCATATCTTTGGTAAATTAAGTATCCTAGATTTCCTAATTACAGAAAACATGGCTTTACGGGCTTGATCAATAAGGAATGTTTTTAGTTCTGCTGAATTTACCATTAAATGAAAATTGGACACCTAAATATGAGAAATGCTCAACAATTTCAAGGACAGTCCCCTCATAGTGAAAGTTAGGCATATTACGCAAACCTCTTCTTGGTTTTCCAAAATATAATAACTTTGGTTTTATTTGTATTTACTTCAAGATTCCAAAGCTTGCAGTAGTCAGACATAGCGTTTTAATGCTAACTGAAGCTGCTGAGAGCTCTCTGACAATATTACAGTGTCATCCGCATACAATAGTAAAATACAGTTTAAGATAAACTTCCATTTTCATCATCACTTAACATATCATTTATATGTTCTTTTAGAAACTGCAAACCTTCATATTTATCAGACATAAAATTAGTTAGATCGTTCAGAAAAGAGAAAACAATATTGGAGATAAGTTTTCACCTTGTCTTACTCCAGTATGACTAGTGAAAAAAATCTGAAATTGTATTATTCGAACTAACACATGACTTAGCTTTGTCATACATATTGTGTATTATTTTAAAGCATTTCCCATCAATATTGTAACTTAATAATTTATGCCACATGGCAGTGCGATTTTACAGAATCAAAGGCCTTGCGATAATCTACAAATGCACAATACAATTTTTTTTCCATGTGCTAAGATATACGTCCACTAGAAGTTTTAATGAAAATATGTGATCAACAGTACTATAATGCTTCCTGAAACCTGCTTGTTCTTCACATAGAATGTTGTTTTGATTCCAAGAAGTCATTTAATCTGTTATTAAGTACCGAAGTGAAAAGTTTTCCAAAGCAACTGAGTATTGTTATGCCCCTGTAATTATCCGGATCATTAACATCCCCTTTATTTTTATACAATGGTAAGATAACTCCCTTGCTCCACACATGCCGGAAAGATACCAGAGTCTAATATAATGTTAAAAAATAGCGTAAGTACAGCCAGCAGATTATCAGGAGCATTTTTGAGATACTCATTAATAATATTATCAAATATAGATGGACTTTTATTATTCTTAAGCGCCTTTATAGCCTTATCTATTTTCTTGCTCAGTAAATTGCGAATTCAGTGCCTCATTAAACATTGGGTAAGTTGTTAACATTAAAATTATCTACGTCATTTTCATTTCTTAAAATATCTGCATTCAAATTACTGAAATGCTCATGGAAAACCTCATTAGTTATTTTATTTATTATCACTTTTTTATCAGAAGAATATTTATTTAATAAACTCCAATAAGATTTAGGATCACTATGCTTTAATCCTCTCAGTTTTTTTATGACATTGTCATTGAAACTGTTAAACTTCTTATTTAATTCTTTTTTATATCTTTTACTGTTTATCATCATAAGGTTTTTATTACCTTCGGTTTTATTTTTCCTATAGGTATTTCTGCTTAGGTAATATTCCTTTCTAAATTTCGAGCAATCTTTATCAAACCATTTTTGGTCAAGTTTGCATTTTTTCTTTCTGTGAAATATTTTTTTTTCTTGTATTAAATTACACCTTTTAGCAGCATTAGTTATGATACTTGACAGTTTTTCAGTCAAGGAATTAATACATTCATCATTATAATTCTTATCATTTAATATTTTAATCATTTCTTCAGTAATATTATTTGTATCGATATTATCAAACTGATTTATATAATCATCCTTCAGATTTTTATCCCATGTTGATTTAATAATGGCCCTCATTGTTATCGTTTTGCAAAACTGCATTATCTACATTACAAGTAAGATCCTTTCCAAATAATATTAAAACATAATTCTATACCACAATGAACATCAGAAAATAGTGGATTAAAAAGAATCTGTCACATCAAAGTGGGTTACTTTGGGAAAGTTAATAGCAGACAATAAAACATAATCAATCAGACTAGTATTTTGTAGTTGTGCATTTTCCTATATAGGCATCAGCACCACATCGACCATTAGCAATATGGACAATCTGTAAATTTACAAACTTGAAGAAGTCTATTACCATAATTGTTTACAGTTATGCATATCACGCGAGTAACGATCGACAGGAAATCCTAATTCAATAAGACGACTTTGTCCAATCAATTGTTTTGTACTGTTATTCAAAAAAACCTATCAGCAATGTACTTATTTAAGTCTGTAAAGTCAGCAAGTCTACCACTTTTTTGCATTAAAATCTCCAAATATACAAAAATCACAGTCATCATAAACAGTGTTGAAATTAAGAATACTATTTTCCAATTCAACAAACAAATCTAGTGAACTATATTTAGAACTTTCTGGAGGAATATACACTACTCCAAATATGCTGGATCTGTCTTTAAATTTAAACCATAAACAGTTTTCAGTGGCGTGATCCAGAAATATTACATTTTTTATCAGAGAATTTTTTATAAAAACCCAACACACCTCCAGATCCACGTTTACAATTATCTCTATTTATAGATCTAAATGTATAACCCTCAACATTAACATTATCAAATTGGCCTAGTTTTAGTTTTCGAACTATACAAAATATATCAAAGTCCTTAATAAAAATCAATAAAGTCTGGGTATCAGTAACTTGGATACCAAACCACAAACATTCAGAAAGTAGAATTTAACTATTTGAGATTCAAATGGAATGCAATAGAAGTGGTCATGATTAACTTATATTTTACATCTACATTTTTATGGTTATTTATATCAAAACACATCATTCTCATTGTTTGAAATATTATATTGATTACAAGTAGAACTGCACTTATCCGTAACTTTGTTAATCACAGCATGGTCAGTAGAGATAAATGAACTGTCAACATCGGAACAATTTTCAACAGAAACAGAAATATCAAAGTTATTTTGACTAGTAGAAGAGTCTGTCAATGAGGAAATGGTCTCATCCTCCGACGCATCCTAGATGAGTGCTCGAGTCCTAGTTCCTTGAGATCTGCCTCGATACCAATGTTAAACAGGTCATCCGGGGAAGAGATTTGACAACGTGTTTACTCTGGTAAGTACAATGAATGTTCCATCACGAGTGTATACATTGGATGTATCATCACACTTCTTGACAATGTGAAGAAGTCTTACACGTAACTGTGTCATATCCTCGGTGATAAAACACGTTCTTGTAGACATCTGATTTCTTCAAAAGTTTCTTCAACGAAAATAGTCTTATGGAAGTTTTGCCCCTCGACACAAAAACGCACAATAATCTGGTGCTTTGACTTTGTAGGGTGGCAAGCACTAATATCATCCACTGTGAATGTATAATCATCAGAGTCAGAAACTGGTCAAGAGATTTTAATTTGTTAAAAAACTCCACGGTTTGAGGTGAGAAGAGGTGCCTTTTCATCGTACTTGAAATTGTGGATTTCTTACGTTTTCCCGTCTTGTGTACTGCTCTAAAGCGGTCTAGCTCGTATTTTCCTATACGGACGTTGGCCTTGATATGATTGATGGTTTCCTCGGAAGCACATTTGTCGATACTCGCTTGTAATTTGTCAAATTTCTCACTAAGAAGTTCATAAACAGAGTCCGCAAGCACAGATATTTCTTCTTTGGATAATTTATTTCCTTTTTTTCCACTCATAGTTGTTGTTTGAAGTTGTGGAATATGTATAAATTGAATATTTTGTATTAGAAATTTACAGCATGGTCGCTGCCATTTTACCGGAAGTCCAAGCCGAGAAAATTGAAAAAGGAATGGAGCACCACACTAAATACCGTATTCCGGTATATACCGGACAAGGCGCTTGAATGATAAAATGATAAAATCTTGCCTTTTTACCCAACGGAATGAACTTTAATAGGTCTAATTAATCTTTTCACACCGATTTAGGTATGACAATGAATGCAAAATGTAAAAATCGGCCAAAAACGATATTTGTCTATTTTGTGATCATGATTTCTGTAAGCGTCTAGAGGTATTGCTGCAATCCTGTATTGAGTTAAATCCATAGTTATTTATCACACACCCCTGCCGATTTTGCGACTCCGTAAAAATGGTATTGCACGGCCGTGCATATAGTTTGACTTGACGTCATTAGCGTTTTACAAACATAGTGTAAAGACGCGCTGAATGTTAGCGTTATACTATTGGCGCGTCAATGAAAATGACTCTTATTTCACTTTAAGCGGTCTTTATTTTGGGTATGTGATAAATAGAATATTAAATTCATGTAAGTTCATTACTGAGGAGTTTGCGGAATATATAGCTCGAGGGTAACTGTTTACGGCGGTAACGAGGCTCTGCCGAGCTTCCGCTAAACAGTTACCTGAGAGTTAGACATTCCCGTCTTTACCGACAGCCAGTGTTTGATTCTTTTTCTTGCATATTAAATGACATTTATTTTCGGAACAGATATTATGAAAAATGATATTTTAATGACTTACTTTTTTCTTATAGTAGCGTATGAACTTACAAACTTCATTCATAACGGTAATATGACGTCATCCTTAGAACGCTATTCATTCATAAAAGGCGCGCGGCAATGACGTCATTTAAAGCACGCGAATTGTCTTACATAGGGGTGTAAGACAGGGTTTTCTAGCACCGCCGTAACGGTAGATAATCCTGTTTGATATGCAAGAAATAGAAATCTAGTCTGGCTACATTGAAAATTATATTTTTATAAATTTCACTAGATCTAGTGATTATCAGAATATAATCATCTGATATATTACAGTTAAACGTTGAAAGCATGAAATAAAGTAAAATAAAAGCAAAATAGAGTAGGGACCATAACTATGCAAACATGCTTATCAGATTGTCTGCCCTTAATAGTCACAAGTTTGAAGTGACAACCTTTTACGATATTTTAGAGAAAATCAAGAGAAATAATAAAGGAAAGACGTATTTCAGGATTTCAACTATTTCAAATTATGTTCAAATTTGATAGAAAACAAGTACTCCAAGTACTTGTTGAGTGGCGCCTTCGTCGAGAGGTAAACTCGTCAGACTAATAACCTTATGATCGATTCAAATCCCGTCAGGGGCAAGTCGTTGTTTCCTTAAGCAAGAAATTTTACACTCATTGCTCAGTACTGGTCGGTTCCAGGAACGGATTCGAAAGAGTGTCGAAAGCTTAAAGCTTACTTTACAATCGAACTAAAACAAATACATATAATGTATAATTAAAGTACTCCTATTAAAAAGTGAATATCTTTGATACTCTTCTGAGAAAATTTTCTTAACAAAAAAAAGTATCTTAAAAAAAAGATACTTGGACAAAGTAAAACTAGTTAACTTGCCTATGTTTGTTCTTAGTTTTCCATGGAAAATAATATATAAATGTTAGCATAGTCTGCATAACAATGACATAATAATTATACGTAGAGTTATTTATCTTGAAAATGTAACACTGTTCAAATGAAGCTGTCTGAATTACCCAGTAGAACAATCAACAACAATTACCTGAATTTTGATTTATTGTTATTTATCAACGTTTCGGATTGCGCCTTCAACAGGATAAATAATCAAAACAAACAACGGATGTGACCTTATATAAGTAACGTAACGTTAACATGGCGAAAAAAGTACAATTCAAATATGCGTATTTTTAATGATTTTAATTAAACAAATAAGACAAAAGCTAAGTATGTTTTTGGATAAAAAAATACTTAATGTTCCTATACATTGTATATATATAAAAAAACTAAATAGAAAAAAACAGTACTTAAGATAAGCATACACATACAGAGTATTATATTAAAAATGCAAATTTGTATCAATCGGCAAAAAATAACTTTTAATAGCGATCTTGATATTGTGTTTGTAGTGTATGTCTGTAGACGGTCAATATCATTTTCAATGTATATATGGGCAAAAATGAAAAGTCACTGAAATTATGATCATTCAAATGAAAGTGCGAGGCAATATTTGTGGAAGATGATAGATCTATCAAATTTGTTACTATTCATTCGTCTTGAAACTGCTTGCTCAGTTTGCCCAACATATTGCATATTGCATTTTTACAAGTAATCAGGTAAACCATATTTTAGTTTGCAAGTTTGTATTGTCATGCCGTATGGTTCCTATTTCTTAATCAAGGGGGGTGCTGTTTCGGCCTGTATTGACAAGGAAACAAATGAAACAATTTACTTGATAGAAGGAAAAAGCAACACAACTTCTTGGCGCAAACCAATGGAGGTATATTCAATGTGCGCGTGCGTATCCGGATAAGTAAATTTTAGGAGGCCCGAAAAGAAAAAAATAAGTCGTTAAGAATTATAGCATGACATTAAGTTTTCCATGTTGCAATGGATGAATAGGGTGAATGAAAATGAGAAAATGTGGGAAAGTGAATTGGACAACTATATAGGACATGTACATATATGATATAACAAATTGACAAAAGTACAGGGAATTTAGACCTTTTTACACTACGATTTTGCACTACGATATTATTTACATACTGCCTTATCCAAGTTGCCAACACGACTATAAATACAGTTATATTCCCATTGCTTACATACTGTAATCATGCAACTGACAGACGCTGTGCATATCGTTATATCCCACTTGCCGACAGAAGCCTTATAAAATGTTATTTCCCACTTGCAGACAGAAGCTATACATACCTATAAATTCAACTTGCCAAAAGAAGCTCTATTTTTATCGTTATTTTGGCCGTCTGAAGCTATACTTATCGTTATATTAATTTTAGCCGAAAGAAGCTATATATACCGTTATATTTAACTTGCCGACCGAATTATACATATCGTTATACTCAACTTGCCGACAAAAGCCATATATACTGTTATATCCAACTTGCTGACATAAGCTATATATACCATAACATCCTTCTTGCTGACAGAAGCTAGGCATATCATTTTATTCAACTTGCAGATAGAAGCTATATAAGATGTTACATCCAACTTGCCGACATAAACTATATATACCGTTATACACAAGCTATGCATACTGTCATAAGAAGCTATATATATATCGTGATATTCAACTTGCCGACAGGTGATATACATACAACCTTTATATTCCACTTAACGTTTAGCTTGCACATATTACCGTTATATCCAATTATCCGACACAAATCTCTGTTTAGAAGTTACCACTAACATGTGCTGTATGATAACAGTTGTCATATTAGCGTGCTGTGTGATAACAGTAACCAACAGTGTGCTGTGTGATGACAGTAACCATAAAAGTGTACTGTATTATAACAGTAACCATAAAAGTGCAATGTATTATAACAGTAGCCATAAAAAGGTACTGTATGACAACAGTAACCATAAAAGTGTGCTATATGACAACAGTTACCATAAAAGTGTGCTGTATGATAACATTGACCATAAAAGTGTGCTGTATGATAACAGTTACAAATAAATGTGCTATATGACAACAGTGATAATAAAAGTGTGATGTATGATAACAGTGACCATAAAATTGTGCTGTATGATAACAGTTACGATAAAAATGTGCTACATGAAAACAGTGACAATAAAAGTGTGATGTATGATAACAGTAACCATAAAAGTGTGAGTGCTGTGTGATGACAGTAACCATAAAAGTGTACGGTATTATAACAGTAACCATAAAAGTTAAAAGTGTGCTGTATGACAACAGTAACCATAAAGGTGTGCTGTATGACAACAGTGACAATAAAAGTGTGATGTATGATAACAGTGACCATAAAAGAGTGCTGTATGATAACAGTTACCATAAAAGTGTGCTGTATGAAAACAGTGACAGTATGATAACAGTGACCATAAAAGTGTGCTGTATGATAACAGTTACAATAAAAGTGTGGTGTATGATACCAGTAACCATAAAAGTGTGGTGTATGATAACAGTTACAATAAAAGTGTGGTGTACGATAACAGTAACCATAAAAGTGTGCTGTATGACAACAGTGACAATAAAAGTGTGATGTATGATAACAGTGACCATAAAAGAGTGTTGTATGATAACAGTTACCATAAAAGTGTGCTGTATGAAAACACTGACGGTATGATAACAGTGACCATAAAAGTGTGTGTATGATAACAGTGACCATAAAAGTGTGCTTTATGATAACAGTTACAATAAAAGTGTGGTGTATGATACCAGTAACCATAAAAGTGTTGTGTATGATAACAGTTACAATAAAAGTGTGGTGTAGGATAACAGTCACAATAAAAGTGTGCTGTATGATAACAGTAAAAAAAACGTGGTCTATGATAATAGTGACCATAAAAGTGTGCTGTACGATAACAGTTACAATACAAGTGTGGTGTATGATAACAGTTACAATAAAAGTGTGGTGTACGATAACAGTGACAATAAAAATGTGATATATGATAACAGTTACAATAAAAAGTGTGCAGTATGATAACAGTGACCATAAAATTGTGCTCTATAAAAGTGACATTGACAAGAAAAGTGTGATGTATGATAACAGTGACAATAAAAATGTGCTGCATGATAACAGTGACCATAAAAGTGTGCTGTATTTTAACAGTAACAATAAAACAGTGATGTATGATAACAGTAACCATAAAAGTAAAAAGTGTGCTGTATGACAACAGTAACCATAAAAGTGTGCTGTATGATAACATTGACCATAAAAGTGTGCTGTATGATAACAGTAACAATAAAGTGTGTGTATGATAACAGTGACAATAAAAGTGTGATGCATGATAACAGTGACCATAAAAGAGTGCTGTATGATAGCAGTTACCATAAAAGTTTGCTGTATGAAAACAGTGCAAATAAAAGTGTGATGTATGATAACAGTGACCATAAAAGTGTGCTGTATGATAACAGTGACAATAAATGTGTGCTGTATAATAAAAGTGACAATAAAAGTGTGATGCATGATAACAGTTACCATAAAAGTGTGCTGTATGAAAACAGTGACAGTATGATAAAAGTGACCATAAAAGTGTGTGTATGATAACAGTGACAATAAATGTGTGCTGTATAATAAAAGTGACACTAAAAGTGTGATTTATGATAACAGTGATAATAAAAGTGTGATTATGATAACAGTTACCATAAAAGTGTGCTGTATGATAACAGTTACAATACAAATGTGGTGTATGATAACAGTGACACTTGTTAAGTTTCATTAAAATATTTTCACTATTTTGAGTCTATTTGTTGCCACAACAACCGATATTTTTCAACATAGGAAGAAGAAAAGGAGATATTATTTCCAGACTACCATCTACCCATATTTTAAGTTAAAATATTTTTTGGTACATTTTGCGTTATCATGGATCCAGTTTTGTGAACGGACATTATTGTAAATTTTAACCAAAAGAAAGAAAACTAGAAAAATAAAATTATCCATGCGGACGGCACTTACGAAACAAATTTTTGTTTGCCATTGTTGTTGTCTTTTTTGGTACACATGCGTTTCTGCTGGTTTTCTTTTACGAAAATAATTCATTATGCCGAAAGTAAGCAATCAACAGTGCCTTGAAACGTCTGATTATTCATACCGGCGTCAAAGGCCTCTAACAACTTTTGTTGTGCGGTGTTTATCAATGAAATTACATCATATAAGTATACTCAAGGGTGATCCTTCATTTGTGTACATTATTCTCAAATAACAAAAAGTTTTTTATGTAAATAATAAATGAGTAAGTATTTCCTATTTAAACGGGTTGTATAGTTAATTATAAAGTGTAAAACGTTGACAGTTCATTTCAAGACTTTTAACGAGCATGTTTAAGACACAAGACAGAAAGAAACCGTTCCGTTTAGTTGTAATTATAAAAGGTCCTGTCTGTTATAAATAAGGTTTTGGGGCGTCCGTGGCCGAGTGGTTAAGGTCGTTGACTTCAAACCACTTGCCCCTCACCGCTGTGGGTTCGAATCCCGACAGGGACTTTGGATTCTTTCATGTGGTCTTCCTCCACCAGTAAAGCTGGAACGTCGCGATATGACCTATACTGTGTCGATGTGACGTAAAACACAAAACAAAACAAAAATAAATAAGGTTGTTACCACACTAAAGTGAGATTTCATATATGTATATAATTATGCTTCTTAAACGATTTTCAAACATCGAAGAATATGTAAAATATGTACTGCAAATATTTGTCCACATTATATGTAATCATTAAAATATATGCATTCATTTCTGATTGAAAAAATAACTTAGGCTTTATAGGAAATAAATTTCAAATTACCGGTACCTCCCTCTATTTACATGAAATGGAAATTTGGTAATTTCTTTGCAAATAATGTTTTTTGAAACTTACAATATTGATAAACCTTCATTTGAGCATTATATTTATGATATAAAACCATAATAAATGAGTTAAAGGATCTTTAAAATTATTCAATAGTTATTTATCACTCGTATCATCCACGGGATTGATTGATGTGCATGTATCTTTTGACAAATTACACACAAATGTTATAAATTTCCGTTACATTATAGATACTGCGGCGCATTTTCAGATTTTCTTGAAGTTGCTTGTGACTTAAAACCTAGAAATATTGTAGATTTTCATTTAATATTTACCGCAAGATATTCGATTTGTTATATTTGCAAAATGGAAGGAATCGATTATAAACAAAAGAGACAATTTTCGTTTTTCTTAAACACTGTTATATTGTTAATATTTCTAGCAATGACAATGGTCTGGAAACGGAATTATCTACCATATCAAACAAACAAACAAGCAGAGATTTATGAAGTTTGTCGAAGCAATTTACGAAACAATAAACGAATTGAAAACGTCAGGAAGAATTGTTTGTATTCATTGATTTATAGAATTATTGCTGTTGACTTGAAAACTTTTAATCCCAAAAGGTTTCATAGTAGTACAGTCCCTGGGGACCGTTTGTATGCAAAAAAAGGTCCATGGATATAGTATTTGTTAGTATTCTAGTATATTATTTTCTCAGCCTTTCTAAAGATATCTCAATAATGTAGAATTCATTAAACAATAAAATATTTAAGCTTAAAACATAACAAACCTGTCCCTTGCCGTCTTTTGATCTCATCAACGTCTCTCTTCACATCAGTTACATTTGCCATTATGTCTTCAAGGTTTCTCTTCACTGCAGTATCATTTTCTGTTACGTCTTTTTTCACACCAGTTACATTTCCTTTTACGTCTTCAAGGTCTTTCTTCGCGTACGATGCATTTTCTTTCACGGCTATCATTTCATGTTTAAGACGGTCAACACCATCTTCATAGTCCTTCCACTTTTTTATTTCTTTCTGTATCCTTCTCTCTTCTTCCAGATCAAGAGGGCAAGTTTTGAATTCGGCAATTGTTTGCTGAATATTCAAAGCTGAAGAACTTTGACGCATAAGTATCTATAACCGGAATTAAATAACAACTTTATCATTTAAGTTTGGATGTTTGATCTTTTTAAGTGTTTATCAAAGATGTTGAACCAACAATTTATATGTTTATGAAAGTATTATACATGAAAAACAAAATGTACTGAACATGAATCATGATGGCTCTACTTATTATAAAGGCTCTTGATAACAAGGGCAAATTAACACTGTTTACTATAAATGGAAAACAGATATTAAGTCTTTATCTTTTACTGATATCACAAAGGTCATATCTGCATCTGAAATCGTGCAAATGTAAAAGCGTTTATGGGTTGTTATTACTGAGAAAATTTATTAGTAATTGAAGATTTAACTGGTGGCTATAAAAAGCTATAGGTGTGTTTGGAAGTAAGTGGTTTCTATGATAGTCAATGTTTGATTCCTCGATTAAAAATCAATAGTTTTTCTATGGAAAGTTTAATGGTAGCTAAGAAAATAAAAATGGTTCCTATGGAAATATGGAAAGTCACTGTATGCTCCGGAAAACAATAAATGCAATGAAAGGCAATAGCTTCTAAAGAAGTGACAGGTTGATAAAAAATTCATTTGATTTTGGAAATCACTGCTTGCTTAATTTTACATCAATAATTGACGAAAATTACTTGTTGCTAATAAACACAAGTTTTGTTTAGGAAAAAGAACGGCTGATATGGAATTGGCTTGTTGCTAAAGAATGGTTGTTTTTGAAGTCACTGGTTACTCTGGAAAGTCAGTGATACCTCATGAGATCACTAATTACTTTGGAAATTCAATTGCTGCTACAGAAATAACTGAAGAAAATAGTTGCTATCAAAGTCACTGATGGCTGTAAAGTAACGATTGTTGATCAACTGGTTGCTATTAAATTTAAGCACCAGTAAGAACAACCATGACCCCAAGGCATGGCAAATTTAACACCAGGGACGTCTTCTAAACCTTTTTTCCTGTAAAATATCTAAGATATCTCATTGACGCACTCAAAGTACAAGAAAACCTAAAAATTGTGACGCACTGAATGTACAGGGAACCTGAAATATTTAATCACTGAATGTACTGGAAGACCTGGAAATTTGGAAGCGCTGTAATGACTAGAAACATCAAAATTTGGTAACATTAAAAGTACTTAAAACCTAAAAATAGTAAAGAGTATTGCACTGTAGATACTGGGAACCCTTAAATCGTGGTTTTTTAATTACTTGAATCCTGAAAATACGAAAGCACTGAATGAACGGAAAACCTGAAAATTGTAAAACACTATAACGCATTTAAATTTACCGAAAACTGTGACATACTGGAATTATTGAAAATTGTGATGCACGAATAACTGGACACCTGAAAGTGTAACGCACTGAAATAATTGGTTATGAAAACTGCGAAGGACTGGAATATCTGATACTTGTGAATTATAACGCACTGAAATAACTTGAAATCGAAAATAAGAAAGAAAGAAATAGACACAAGAAAATCGTTAAACACTGAAAGGATTTGACAACTGAAACTCGTGAAACACTGAAAGTACATGACACCTGAAAATCGAGAAACACTAATGGTACTAGACACCTGTAAACCGTGAAACACTGAAGGAACTTGACACCTTAAAATCGTGAAACACTAGAGGTACTAGACACCTGAAAATCGTGAAACACTGAAAGAATTTGGCACCTGAAAATCGTGAAACACTTAAAGAACTTGGCACCTGTAAATCGTGAAACACTGAAAGCACTTGACACCTGAAATCGTTAAACACTGAAAGTACTTGACCCCTGAAAATCGTGAAACACTGAAAGCACTTTATACCTGAAAATCGTGAAACACTGAATGTACTCGACACCTTAAAATCATGAAACACTGAAAGTATTTGACACCTGAAAACCATGAAACACTGAAATCACTTGACATTGATAATCGTGACGCACTCAAAGTATTGATACTTGAAAATCGCGAAATGACACCGAAAATTGTGAAACACGGAAAGTACTTGATACCTAAAAAACGTGGGGCACGG
This sequence comes from Ruditapes philippinarum, assembly GCF_026571515.1. Taxonomy (NCBI): domain Eukaryota; kingdom Metazoa; phylum Mollusca; class Bivalvia; order Venerida; family Veneridae; genus Ruditapes; species Ruditapes philippinarum. The sequence continues at coordinate 14,261 of NW_026855719.1, read as the reverse complement.
AAAGTACTTGCCACTGAAAATCGAAAAATACTGAAAGTATTTGACACCTTAAAATCGTGAAGTACTGAATGCACTTGACACCTGAAAAGCGTGACGCTCTCAAAGTATTGATACTTGAAAGTGTCAATGTTTCTTAAGTCTAAATACACCAAGCTTTTGCAGTGATAAGTCAAAATAATTCACATTGTGTTGGAGATTTCCAAAATTTACAAACATTATTTTCCAATTAAATGAACCATAGTCTAAAATATTTGAAATTCCTACATAGATCGAATTGGACATTTTAACAGAAATAACCTAAGAGAGGTAAGCTCAAAATTGTATTTTGCTTTTTTGCGTTGCTTTTGTCAATATTTTGTCGTTTTATACGGTTAGAATATTTGTTCTGGAAGCAACAGAGACCTACTACAAACGGAACAATAATCCGAAAAATTATTTCCAATCCCGTCATGTCTTAAAGCCTCAATGGTGTCCCTTAAATAGAGCGAGAAGTGCTGTAAATAATTCCAATACTCAAATGTCTCCATGGGGAAATTGGCTCATTTGAAATTCTTTGCTTTTTTGACGTACATGGAGCGTCAAACATGTATACTTATAAATGTTTGACGCTACATGTTTATATGGATTATGATGTTATATGATTCATTAAATTTGTATTTTATATCCCATATGTTTACATTTTTTAAGAATATATTACATACCGTATATAATACTCTTTCTTCATTTAAAAATAGATTGAAAGGTTACAAAGATATCAATAATACTATAAAAGGGAAATGTGCTCACCTGTTCAATATCATTCCACCAAGCTGTAAAATCATTTTGTTGTATTGCAGTCGTTGTTGATATAAGACTTATCTGAAATAAAAAACAATATGATTCACATGAAATATGAGTTCAAATTACTGAATCAAAAGTAACAAAAGCAAGCCCCCTCCAGACCACCCACTACCCCACTTCTAAAACAAACGAACCAACAACAACACAAACCATTTTGTCACGGGAGACATTTATAATTTTGAATATGAAAGTAAGGCAGAATTGTTGTACACATTGTGGTCGAAATGATATGAGTATTAATCCTGATAAATGTAATGTCATGCACTTTCGAACAGAGTCTATGACGCGATCAGAACTTGAATTTAGATGTGGTGAACATATTATTTCTTATTCTGACAAATATACATATCTGGGATTGTTAATTAACGAGTATTTAGATTTTATTATAACAGCTAAAATGGTGGCTCAGAGCGCTAGTCGTGCCCTCGGTCTACTTATTGCCAAATGCAAAGTTATTGGTGGTCTACCTAATGAGGTTTTTACCAAATTATATGACTCTGTTGTATGGCCGGTTATTGCATACGGAGCTGCTATATGGGGTCATAAAATTATTCCTGTATTGCAGCAGTGCAACATTTTTTCTTGGTGTTGGGAAATACACACCAAGAGCAGCTGTTTCTGGTAATATCGGATGGGTGCCGCCACATGTACGGCAATGGAAGTCATTAGTCAATTTTTGGGACCGTCTCTCATTTACCAATACTACAAGAATAGATAAGCGAATTGCGCTATGGGCCTCCTGTAAGTCAGTCAAATGTAAAAACTGGTATTTTTCGGTACGTAAACAGTTGAATGAGTTAGACCTGTCAATATATAATGATGTATCCATGCCTATATCCAAGAGTGATATTGTTAAAGATGTAGAAGAACGTATGTTTGCTAAGTTTAAAAAAGAGTGGTTAGATAAAATTAATGCACCCACGGGCTCATCAGGTAGAGGCCGGAATAAATTACGGACATATTGTATATTTAAAGAAAAATATTGTGTTGAACCTTTTTGTACAATGATTTTGCCTGTGATCCACAGATCAGCTTTTAGCAAATTTAGATGTGGTGTGGCACCAATTCGTATAGAAACCGGAAGATTTGAAAATCTCCATATGTCCGTTTTGTCATGTGGTAGAGGATGAAACTCATGTAATACTAGAATGTCAGTTATACAATGATTTAAGAAATGTACTTTTTAAACAAGCTGCAGTTGTTGTTCACAATTTTATCAACCTAAATAGTGATGAGAAATTAAAAGTTATATTCAGTAATACTAATGTAATATGAGTTAGTGCCAAAACCTGCTTTCAGATACTACAAAGAAGGAATTTGTTTATGTGTAAATAGGATGTTTTAATCCTGTTATTAAAGTAGTAGAAATGTAACGATAGTAGTGTACATAGTACATAATTTTTAACAGCAATTAGTTTTAAATCTTATAATTGAAGATGTAAAACAGATATTTTTGTTTTATTTTGGTTATGAAGGAAGATTTAACTGTGGCAATGATATAGCAGTACATTGCCACAGTGTATCGACATTGAATATTAAGACATATTGAGTAAAGGCTTGATCTAAATGGTTGATTTTAAGGCTGGGTTTAATGTAGTTTGTTTGTACCCTACAAATTGTATCTACACTGGCACACAAATGTATCATGCTGTAAGGCGATCATCCTAGACAGTCAAATATATTTAACAAACCAATTATTGTTAAAATTATTCCTTATACTGTCATCTAAGGTGTGCAGAATAATGTCCTTTCAAGCACCATGTTCTTCCATGTACTTATTTGGTTATGCATCATGTACAATCTTGTATTTATTGGGACACATACCATGTTCAATCATCTACTTATTGGGTCACACATCATGCACAATTTTGTACCTTGGGTTACACACCATGTTCAATCATGTACTTTTAAGATCACACATTTAGCATAATCATGTACTTATTCGAATATATTAGGTCACACACCTTATACTCCATGATAATTTCCCATTCATTTTGGAACATCATTACTCTTTTACTGCATAATTATAATTATACAGCAATGCTGGGTACATGTATGCTGCACTAAACTTACGCTTTTGTATGAACAGGGTGGCTATTTGGCCTCACTCACATATCAAGTTAATTGCAGTTGTATTGTCACAAATATTCTGGTCATTATTTTTTAAGTATATTGATTTTTCATGAAGGAATAAGCAAAAATGTCTGTTATATATACATGTAACTTTGTTATAAACTAAATTTGTTTTCAGTTATAGAATATAATTTACTAGTATCATCGTGTTTTAAATATCTCCTATAAATCTATCGAGATTGGTCCAACATGTATTTTAGTATGATTGAATATTGTGATGTATTGTATATATGGCATGCTTTGAATGAGACAATAAACTAAATTATTTTTTTTTTAGATTTAAAACCCATTTTACGTCCACAGTAATTAGAACGATAGAATGTAAATTATGCCAAATTTATTTATACGTGTATTTAGTTATACAGGTTTTGTTTTCGACAAAATGCAGGGTATAAAACCCAAAGAGTACGTTATGTAGAGAACATCACAATAAACTTCTTACGAATGGGATATTATTTTAATAACTAACGAAGTTTAAAGCCCATACCAAGTAAAATGTAAAACATTTGATGGAAAAAGTACAAACGGAAAATCACTACAAAATTATGCAAAGCTAAGCTAAATCCCATCGTTTGTTCTTAAAGGTCAAGGTAATTTATTAGTCAAGATCAAGTTAAATATGGTATGTTTAAAGATTTTGTCAAAAGGGCTTTTGTGTTAAAGCATGACGAAAATCCATTTAGAAATTACAAAGTAATGTTAAAGTTTGCGGTTTTACACGTCCATACCACCAGGGACCAAATCATTGTCAAAACATCTCGGATTCTTTCAAGACTGCAGTAGTATCTCGGATTATTTCATGACGACAGTAGAACCTTACATCAAATCGACATAAAAGCTCGGATTTTTCATGACGCCAGTAAAAGCTCCCATTGTTTAATGACGGCAATAAATGCTTGGATTGTCACATGACGGAAGTAAAATCTCGGATTGTTTCATGTAGGCAGTAATATCACGGATTATGTAATGACTGTAGTTATACCTCGATTTATTTCATGATGGCAGTAATATCTCGTACTGTTTTATGACGGCAGCAGTTTCTTGGACTGTTTTATGACGGCAGTACTATACCGGATTTTTTCATGACGATACTATGTCTATGATTATTTAATGACGACAGTAATATGGCGGATTATTTCATGAAATCTCGGTATGTGTCATGACGGTAGTTAAATCTCGGTATGTGTCATGACGGTAGTAAAATCTCGGTATGTGTCATGACGGTAGTAAAATCTCGGTATGTGTCATGACGGTAGTAAAATCTCGGTATGTGTCATGACGGTAGTAAAATCTCGGTATGTGTCATGACGGCAGTAAAATCTCGGTATGTGTCATGACGGTAGTAAAATCTCGGTATGTGTCATGACGGTAGTAAAATCTCGGTATGTGTCATGACGGTAGTAAAATCTCGGTATGTGTCATGACGGTAGTAAAATCTCGGTATGTGTCATGACGGTAGTAAAATCTCGGTATGTGTCATGACGGTAGTAAAATCTCGGTATGTGTCATGACGGTAGTACAATCTCGGTATGTGTCATGACGGTAGTTAAATCTCGGTATGTGTCATGACGGTAGTAAAATCTCGGTATGTGTCATGACGGTAGTACAATCTCGGTAAGTGTCATGACGGTAGTTAAATCTCGGTAAGTGTCATGGCGATAGTAAAATCACGGTATGTGTCATGACGGTAGTTAAATCTCGGTATGTGTCATGACGGTAGTAAAATCTCGGTATGTGTCATGACGGTAGTAAAATCTCGGTATGTGTCATGACGGTAGTAAAATCTCGGTATGTGTCATGACGGCAGTAAAATCTCGGTATGTGTCATGACGGTAGTACAATCTCGGTATGTGTCATGACGGCAGTAAAATCTCGGTATGTGTCATGACGGCAGTAAAATCTCGGTATGTGTCATGACGGTAGTAAAATCTCGGTATGTGTCATGACGGCAGTAAAATCTCGGTATGTGTCATGACGGCAGTAAAAATCTCGGTATGTGTCATGACGGCAGTAAATCTCGGTATGTGTCATGACGGTAGTAAAAATCTCGGTATGTGTCATGACGGCAGTAAAATCTCGGTATGTGTCATGACGGTAGTAAAATCTCGGTATGTGTCATGACGGTAGTAAAATCTCGGTATGTGTCATGACGGGCAGTAAAATCTCGGTATGTGTCATGACGGTAGTAAAATCTCGGTATGTGTCATGACGGTAGTAAAATCTCGGTATGTGTCATGACGGCAGTAAAATCTCGGTATGTGTCATGACGGTAGTTAAATCTCGGTATGTGTCATGACGGCAGTAAAATCTCGGTATGTGTCATGACGGTAGTAAAATCTCGGTATGTGTCATGACGGTAGTAAAATCTCGGTATGTGTCATGACGGCAGTAAAATCTCGGTATGTGTCATGACGGTAGTAAAATCTCGGTATGTGTCATGACGGTAGTTAAATCTCGGTATGTGTCATGACGGTAGTTAAATCTCGGTATGTGTCATGACGGTAGTAAAATCTCGGTATGTGTCATGACGGTAGTTAAATCTCGGTATGTGTCATGACGGCAGTAAAATCTCGGTATGTGTCATGACGGTAGTAAAATCGGTATCATGACGTAGTAAATCTCGTATGTCATGACGGTAGTAAAATCTCGGTATGTGTCATGACGGTAGTTAAATCTCGGTATGTGTCATGACGGTAGTAAAATCTCGGTATGTGTCATGACGGTAGTAAAATCTCGGTATGTGTCATGACGGTAGTAAAATCTCGGTATGTGTCATGACGGTAGTAAAATCTCGGTATGTGTCATGACGGTAGTAAAATCTCGGTATGTGTCATGACGGTAGTAAAATCTCGGTATGTGTCATGACGGTAGTTAAATCTCGGTATGTGTCATGACGGTAGTAAAATCTCGGTATGTGTCATGACGGTATTAAAACTTTGTTTTTTTTAATGACAACAGTTATATATTGGATTATTTCATAACAACAGTAATATCTCGGAATATTTCATGACCGCAGTATTATCTCGTATAATTTCATGACCGCAGTATTATCTAGAACTGTTTTATAGCGGACGTATTATCTCGGATTGTTTTTAATTGCAGTAATATCCCGGATTGTTTCATGACTGCAGAATTATCTCAGATTTTTTAATATCTCGGATTCGTTAATTTCTGCAGTAATTCATTATTTCATGACAACAGTATTATATCTGATTGTTTCATGACTGTATAGTAGTAATATATTAGCCTTTTTGATGGTAATAATATTAACTCGTATTATGTCGTGATTTATTATTAAATGACATAAATAATACTCTGCAGCAGAATGATGATTCTAAAAATTTCATCCGAAATGTCTCATGTTTCATGACGTCAGTATTATCTCGGACTATTTCATGACGCAGTATTATCTAAGACTGTTTTAAAGCGGTCGTTTTATCTCGGACTGTTTCATAACGGCAAAAATATTTTGGATTATTTCGTAACGGCCGTTTTTACTTTGATTTTGTCATGTTCGCAGTATCATCTCTGATTGCTTCATAACTGTAGTATTATCTCAGATTATTTCATGAGTGCAATATTATCTCGGATTGTTTCTTTATGGCTGTATTACCATGGATTATTTATTGTCGGCAGTAATGTCTCGGATTATTTCAATTCTGTAGTTATATCCCGAATTATTTTGTAGTCAAATCTCCGATTTTTTGATGACGGCAGTATTATCTCGGATTATTTCATGATAAAAGTAATATGTTAGATTAATTCATGACGGCAGTGTTAACTTGGATTATTTAATGATTGCAGTATTATCTCGGATTTTTTCATGACAGCAATCATATCTTAAACTGTTTCTTGACGATAGTATTATCTTGAATAATTTTATGACGACAGTATTATCTTGGATTAATTCATGACTGCAGTATTATCTCGGATTGTTTTCTAGCCTGGCATTATCTAAGATTGTTTCTTGACTTGACTGCAGTAATATCCCGCATTGTTTCCTGACTGCAGTATTATCTATGATTATTTCATGACGGCAGTATTATAATGGATTGTTTTTTGGTAATAGCAATTTCTCTGTTTGTTTCATGACAGCAGCAATTTCTCTGATTATTTCATGACGAAAGTATTATCTCTGATTGTTTCATGGCGGTAGAAATATCTCTGATTATCTCGTACTGTTCTATGTCAGCAGTATTATCTCGGATTGATTAATGACTGCACTTATATCTCGCATTTTTTTCATGGCGGCCGAATTATCTTATTTATTGTTTTATGACGGCAGTATTAACTCAAATTGATTCTTGGCGGCAGTCTTATCTTGGATTGTTTCATACCGGCATTATCATCTCGAATTGTTTCTTGGCAGCAGTATTATCTTTGATTGTTTCATGACGCAGTATTATCTCGGATTGTTTCTTGACGACAGTTTTAACTCGGATTGTTTTATGACTGCTGTTTTATCTTGGATTATTTTTATGATAGTAATCATATCTTTGCATATTTGATAAAAGTAATTTTTATAATGGCAGTCATGATTACTTGAAAAATTCCATCCGAAATGTCAGATAAAATTTTAAAAAATATTCATGTTAATGGCAGTATTATCTTGATATCTTGATGAGGGAAGTATTATCTTGGAATGTTTCATGGTGGCAGATTTTACTCGGAATGTTTCCATGACGTCACTTTCAGGTTTGATTGTTTTCTTATCTGCTGAATTATCTAGGATTGTTTTATGACGGACGTATTATCCCGGATGGTTTCATGAGGGACGTATTTTCTCGAATTGTTTTATGACGGCAATATTATCTCGGATTGTTATATGACCGCAGCAATATTTCGGATTATTTCTTGGTGTCAGTATCATCTCTGATCATTCATAACGGCAGTATTTCTCTAATTATGACTGCAGTTATATCTCGGATTGTTTCTTTGTGGACGTATTATCTTTGATGGTTAATGACGGCAGTATTATATTATCTCTTTTTGTTTTATATTGCAGTGTTATCTCTTATTGTTTCATGACTGCAGTATTATATCGGATTATTTCTTGACAGCAGTATTACCTCGGATTATTTCTAGACGGCGGTATTATCTCGGATTATTTCTTGACGTAAGTATTATCTCGGATTATTTCTTGACGGTAGTATTATTTCGGATTATTTCTTGACGGCAGTTTTATCTCGGATTATTTCTTGACGGCAGTATTATCTCGGGTTATTTCTTGACGGCAGAAATATCTCGGATTATTTCTTGACGGCAGTAATATCTCGTATTATTTCTTGACGGCAGCAAAATCTCGGATCATTTTTTGACGGCAGTAATATCTCGGATTATTTCTTGACGGTAGTATTATCTCGGATTATTTCTTGACGGCAGAATTATCTCGGATTATTTTTTGACGGCAGTATTATCTCGGATTATTTCATGACGGCAGTATTATCTCGGATTATTTCTTGACAGCAATATTATCTCGGATTATTTGACGGCAGTATTATCTCGGATTATTTACTGACGGCAGGATTATGTCGGATTATTTCTTGACGGCAGTATTATCTCGGATTATTTCTTGACGACAGTATTATCTCGGATTATTTCTTGACGGCCGTATTATATCGGATTATTTCTTGACGACAGTTTTTTCTCGGATTATGTCTTTATTATCTCGGATTATTTCTTGACGGTAGTATTATCTGGGATTATTTCTTGACGGCAGTATTATCTCGGATTATTTCTTGACGTCAGTATTACCTCGGATTATTTCTTGACGGCAGTATTATCTCGGATTATTTCTTGACAGCAGTATTACCTCGGATTATTTCTTGACAGCAGTTTTATCTCGGATTATTTCTTGACGGCAGTATTATCTCGGATTATTTCTTGACATCAGTATTACCTCAGATTATTTTTTGACAGCAGTATTACCTCGGATTATTTCTTGACGGCAGTATTACCTCAGATTATTTCTTGACAGCAGTATTACAACGGATTATTTCTTGAATTCAGTAATATCTCGGATTGTTTCTTGGAGGCAGTTTTAACTCGAATGTTTTATGACGGCAGTTTTATCTTGGATTATTTTGATGACAGTAGTAATATCTTAGCAGATTTGGTGAAAGTAATAACATCTCGTATTATGTCGTGATTGATTATATGTGATTAATAAAAACCCGGGGTTTTTCATGACAGTAATGATTACTCGAAAAATTTCATCCGAAATGTCGGATAAATTAAAAAAAAAATTCATGTTAACGGCTGTATAATCTTTGATTCTTTTATGTTCGCAGTATTATTTGATTGTTTCGTGAGGGAAGTATTTACTTGGAATATTTCATGGAGGCAGTTTCATCTCTATTTGTTTCATGACGTCAGTTTTATAACGCATTGTTTTCTTGACGTCAGTATTGTCTAGGATTCTTTTATGGTGGCAGTGTTATCTCGGATTGTTTCATGAGGGAAGTATTATCCCGTATTGTTTCAGTAGGGAAGTAATATCTCGGATTCTTTCAAAGTGACATTATTATCTCTAATTGTTTCATGAGGGAAGTATTATTTGTTATTGTTTCATGACGAAAGTATTATCTCAGATTTTTTCATTGTGGAAGAATAATATCTGATTGTTTTATAAAGGATGTATTATCTCGGACTGTTTTTTTAATGAAGGCAGTATAAGCTCGCATTATTTCATGACTGCAGTAATATTTCGGATTGTTTCATGATGGTAGTATTAGCTCGAATTATTTCATGACAGCAGTATCATCTCGAAATGATTCTTGATAGCATTATTGTCTTGGATTGTTGACGGCTGTATTATCTCGGATTGTTTCACGACACCAGTAATATCGTTTCTCTACGACAGGATTATCTCGTATTTTTTCATGCCGACAATTACCTCAGACTGTTTCATGATGTCAGTTTTATCTTGGGTGGTTTCTTAACGTCAATTATATTTCGGATTGTTTCATGACGTCAGTTTTATTTAATTATTTTATGAAAGTATCAATATCTTTGCCTATTTGATGATAGCAATATAACCTCGGATAATGCCGTGATGGATTACTTCATGACATGAATTAAAGCCCGGAATTTTAATGAAAGTAACGATAACTCGAAAAAAATGCATCGGATTTGTAGGATAAAAAATTCAATTCTTGTTTAAGATGTTCAAGTTTAAACCTTTACAGTACAACTGCACAGCTACTGTAAAGATATGCAACACACCGAATTAGTTCTTGTCTAGACAATATTAAAAGTTGTACTATTATATATGTTTTAAGTATGATGACTGATTCAATTATATTTAAGTTCAACTTAAGTGGCAGTATTTCATTGCTTTTAAAACACGTAGATATTTATATTGCCAATATATACATTTACTTTTATTCTTCTGTATTGCCAAGGCATGAATTTATAAAATTCTGGAAACAAAGTGATCCCTCGGAAGCATTTATCACAACAAAATAACATAATAATTGCAGACTCGGTTTGATTGAGTCTGTACATGAGGGATAATGAATAAGTGCAACATCCCTCATGCCCCCTAGCACCGCCTTGAGCGGTACTCAATTCTCAACACTTTATAGTGTTGGCATCAATGATCCCGAAGGACCAGAAAATATAACAACACTGAAGGGAAGTACGGGGCAACTTTTTACGGCTGCCACACGGCACTTGACACCTGCTGTTGTGAAGTACAAAATTCTGGAAACAAAGTGATCCCTCGGAAGCATTTATCACAACAAAATAACATAAGAATTGCAGACTCGGTTTGATTGAGTCTGTACACGAGGGATAATGAATAAGTGCAACATCCCTCACGGCCCCTAGCACCGGCTTGAGCGGTACTCAATTCTCAACACTTCATAGTGTTGGCATCAATGATCCCGAAGGACCAGAAAATATAACAACACTGAAGTGAAGTACGGGGCAACTTTTTACGGCTGCCACACGGCACTTGACACCTGCTGTTGTGCATTTCAAATATACTTACTTTATTTCGGAAATCCTTTAACCGACATATGTCTGCTTCCATTGTTACATCGGTTGGTGCTGGTGTTGCCCTCCAGTCAAATTTTTTATTTAATCCAAAACATTTCAGATTTCTAAGAAGACAAATAATCAGCGTGATGTCCAAATCTGACGAAGATGGGACTTCACCGCCCGCTGGAAACAACACGTCATATTGGACCTGGGTTATAACGCCGCGGCTTTTCAAACGTGTTATTGTTGACTTTTCTTGATTCAAGCACGCACTGAACGTTATGCATTGAGATGTCAGGGACTGGTCCAGTATAGTTCTCAATACAAGGAGGCCACCATCAATGACTAGTATTTGTAACCGAAACAAAAATAAGCGGTTATCTAGCGTCTGTGGCTGACCTCCGGTTGCCATTTCGTTTACTTCTTGATTTGTTACATCTGTTATAGCCACATCTGTAAATGATGAAACGTATAAGTTATTTTAAAGAATAAACAATTGCTTTAAACACTTCTTATACATGTAATTATGCTTAGAATCGTTATCATAATATAAACACTTTATGTTAATTATTTCGATATTTTAAAATGGAATTGTTGACAGATTGTGTTTCTGTCAAATTACTCAGATTAAGACTTTATTATTCTAATTCATTTAATACAACAATTACCTTTTTAAAGAGAAAATGATTCAATAATCATTTTATGTGATCAATATAAATAAATATCTAGTAAAAGAATTCAAAACTAAATAGAATATCATTTATTGTAGTCTGGGATAACAATTATATCCGTTTTGTTGAATTTTGGTTAGACAATAGTCGATGGTGACATAAAAATGATAAAACATAAACACTTCAACGTTATATTTTGTTCTAAAATTACAATTTATTGATCCTTTAACTCAACTTTTTAATGTATTTAATCATGAATATGACGCTCAAATGAAGATTTATGAATATTGTAAGTTCTTTAAAGCATTATTTGGAAAGATATTACCAAATTTGCATTTCATGTAAATAAAGGGAGGTAATTAGAAATTTATTTCCCATAAAGTCTAAGCCAATCTCTTTCAATAAAAATGAATGCATACATTTAATGAATACTTGTATGCATATAAACATTTGCAGTACATAATACTTTATGTGTATAATTATGATTTTTAAAAAAGCTTGAAAAAAGAGAAATAGGTCTTCAGGTAGAACAATCTTGGTCAACTGATATGTAATCAGATTTCGTTAATTATGGAGGAGGCTAATAAGACGATGATACATAACTAATACTTGACAAATAAGCATTGCATTTCAAAAAAGGGTATTTTAAAAAAGACTCTTCGCAATGTCAATCATTATTTGAATGAACTTGGTTGTGACCGAATATGCAATTATACACACAATATCTATGCTATAGCATTTATTTCAATTTACAAAACAGTTGTTTTACTTTTTTTTCATACAATAAATTGACCCAAGGGCAAGGCTAGTTTTGATCCAAGAAACTTATTGGACCACATTTTGTTTAAGTTATCAAGGACCAGAAACAGTGCACCACAAAAGCAATACATATATTTGATTAATTTTAATATTAAACTTTATTAATATTGTGGAAGTCAACACGGCAATACTACAAGAACAATGTCCAAATCATCCATATTTAGTGTTGCACTAGGAATGTAGGTAGGTTAAAGTTGTTTTTAACTAAGCTTATCATAGCCTCTAACTACCAAAGGGGAATAACTAAAATCCCTTCATTCATAAGTGGAACGTCTCTGATCCGGTGAAACAAATTGACAACTTTTTATGCCAATCTTTAATATGTTAACACGCTCATTAATCTGTCACTACATTATTTATCTTTTACATTCATTACAAGAAAGACTAAGAAATATGATACAATTCAACTCATTTAAAGGGCGCAGACAGATTGATATTTAAGTTAATGAGTTCGTTTTTCTTGACGAATTACTGCGAATGACTTAACATTACATGTATGTTTTGATTAAATGAGAGTAAATTTCATTTCATTAATTATCTTTGTTTATATTTTTCATTGTATTTATTTTATTTTATTGATTCCATTTTTTTTTGCTACTGGGAATGTTCGTTTCCACTGCCATATTGGAGCCTCTGTGAAAAAAAAACTGCATTGATATATAACAAGTGCGAAAAGAAAGAACTCAACCGGTTGAGTTTTTTCGCACCTTGTTAATATATCATTCTAGTTTTTTCACAGAGGCCCCAATGGGGTAGTGTTAACGAACATTCCCAGAAGCAAAAAAAAAATGGAATCAATAAATAAAATAGACCTAGACAAATAAATAAATGCAATAAATATAAACAAAGATAAATAATGAAATGAAATTTACTCTCATTTAATCAAAAGGTACAGCCGCTGAATGAATTATTTCCACTGAAAAAAAAACCCCTTTAATCTTGAATCAATATTAGTAACAATTTACAATCCACCTCTAACATTGGGTGTCTTTTGTATATCTTTTTTACGGCGGCAAAAACAACTTGAAAAAATTGCCTTATCATAAATAACTGTAATGTAGCTAACGATTTATTTTTCTATTAATTTATTTCTATTACAAAACAAAAACAAAAAACAAACATTATGCCATTGCGATAAAACAGTATCTCATGATGTTTTTGCAAAAAACAGAGGCCTAACGGCCTCGCCTTGTTTTAGCAGAAACATCCCTTGATGTCGCCCAAGCCAGTGTTATATCCTCGTAACTAACTTGTTCCATGTACTATAACTATTACATAAGCACATGTGACGGAGAAGAACGCATTTTGGTACCGCCTTGGAACTATAAAAAGCAAAATCTAAACTGGTCAGTTTAACGTTGTTGTACAATTCGTCGCCCTAATTCCATAGTGATGTAAGTCGTATTTTTACCATTTTGAGAAAATCGACTTCAAAGTTTTAACAGGCTATATCTTCACACTTGCTCAACCAATTTTAATATAAAATACATCATAATGTGCAGAATTATTTTAACTTTTACACTTTTAATTACGAAGAAGTTCCTGTAGATAGTTTTTTAAAAAATCAAAATAAAAAAATGAAAAATCATTGAAAAATATATTTTATTGACAAAAAATATAAGAACCAGAATGCTGTAATAAGTTTTACAGGCAATGTGACCCTTAAAATATCATTACATTTTAGGAGTTACAAACAGTGTGAAATAATGACCATTTTACTGTTTTAACTGAAATTATATTTAAATTTAGACGTAATCTAGGAAATCGAATGCTTTTAACCATAGTCTGGCATCCACATTTATATTTTGGTCAATT
>NW_026855718.1:0-15607 GCF_026571515.1 Ruditapes philippinarum | reverse complement strand
ATAAATCAAATAAAAAGAACTTATTTGTTTGTGAGAGGAATTTCGTATTCATTTTACAACACTTGAAAAATTACTACAGAAAATGTGTTGTTGTTTTTTGTTTTGTTTTCAACAAAAGTGTGTGTGTTTTAAGTTTATTTATACTCGGCGCCGTAATAACCATATGTCCGAGATTATAGCATCGGGGACGTTTTTTTCAAGCAGAATCTTCCTGGTAGCCCATTCTTCGTTCGTTGGTGGTAAAGGAGACGACAATACTGTCAAGGCATCAACTTCCTGACTGACGACAACAAAAATGACATTCACTAGCGCCAAACCTCCAGTGTAAGTCACGACAGGTCAACCAATAACCTCTGGTACTTGAGATGACTTGACCTTGACCTGCCGTGTGCCTTCTCCGCGACATGCACGCCCCTGGAGGGATTTGGAGAAGTTTGAAAAAAAAACTTCCAAAACACGCTATTTATAACACCATACATAGCACTGACGCTTCGATGTTCTCATCTATTTGCGGGAAATGGTCGACAGGGAAAACCCTACGTAATAACCGCACACATTGTTAACAACAGATTTTCCGCAGTAATGTATTTTCAAGCTAGTGAGGTTTTAAAAATACATGTAGAATCTATCTATTAACTACCATAAGTTGGTTGAGTGTTGGCGGTAAAAAAGAAGATATAACTTCCTGATCAATTTTCACTTAGGTTGATTCAATTTTGAATAAGCTTTGCAGATATGTATTTTTTCAAGAAATATTTAGCTTTAATATTATCCGAAGCCGTCAAAGTCAGCGACGAGTAATGAAAAATGGGAATAATTTTCTGAAACGTGATGTTATTCGAGATTTGCTTCGGGAGAAGACAACTTTCTGTCCGTAGAGCATGAATATTAATACTCATCACAAGACAGTATCTTATTGATCTCAATTATGGTACATGTAAATATGTATAATTTTTATGTTCAATAAAATGTTGCATAACTTGCAGTTGTTATTATCATTCAATGACATAAAGTATTTATGATGAACAGTCCTAGAATATTTTGATAAGGAACCGTCAGTTGTAAAATGTTATTGTTATCTTATAATGAACAGTCGTCATACTTGTTGGTATGTCATTTATTATAATTTGTGTGATTAACAGTCCGAATTAATGTAGACCTCAATGAAATGTTCTGGAATATTAACAAAAGAATAGTCAACCATATTAACCATATATATGAATGGTTGAACACAACAGTAAGGATAAATGGCGCAATGTGCATATCTTCTTATTTTGGTAATAATTGAAATAACAGCACATTTTAAGCAAAAAGAAAAGAAACTATGAGTCTGAAACATTCTGTTATTGGCGACCGCGCCGAAGCGCGGCGCCTATTGGAATGAAATGAGATTTTGTGAAAGGGCGACAGCAACTTCTCGAGCCTTTTATAGTTGCCAATAATAAAAGCCGATCATTCCGATCGGTATGAGGGTGCTTGATTATTAATTAGTCGCGATATGTACAATGAATGGCGAACTGGAGAATTTCGCAATGCAAACATTTTCAAATGAAATAACCTTTTCCGTCAATAAATCGCGCTCTTCGGGGTATTTTTGCTTATCATTTTGTAGTACACAGTGGGTTATTATGGTATGTTAATCCGAAAAGCTGTTAATAGAATGATGAGTTGATGACCTTAATATTCCGAAAATCTATTTATAGAGGGATGTACTCCTGTCGGTAATTCCCGGTCTCTCCCGGTATTTACTAATGACCGGCGAATAGTACCCCACGTTTATTGTCCGGTCTCTCCCGGTTTTGGAGTAGATGTTTGATATCGTTACAGAACAGAACAAATATTTTACAGATAAATAAGCTTTTTTTCAAAATGAATGTTTGTCACTTAGTTTGGTGCTTGATTATTAATTAGTCGCGATATGTACAATGAATGGCGAACTGGAGAATTTCGCAATGCAAACATTTTCAAATGAAATAACCTTTTCCGTCAATAAATCGCGCTCTTCGGGGTATTTTTGCTTATCATTTTGTAGTACACAGTGGGTTATTATGGTATGTTAATCCGAAAGCTGTTAATAGAATGATGAGTTGATGACCTAAATATTCCGAAAATCTATTTATAGAGGGATGTACTCCTGTCGGTAATTCCCGGTCTCTCCCGGTATTTACTAATGACCGGCGAATAGTACCCCACGTTTATTGTCCGGTCTCTCCCGGTTTTGGAGTAGATGTTTGATATCGTTACAGAACAGAACAAATATTTTACAGATAAATAAGCTTTTTTTCAAAATGAATGTTTGTCACTTAGTTTGGTTACAATAATTAATAAACACAGATCAACTCTCGAATTGATTGATTATTATTATACATAAACATACAATTCGAAAAAAAAAAACCAACAACACAAATCGCATGTTATATTTTATCTATATGAGATAAAAACAATAAATATGTACAATAATTGAGAAAAAATGTACATTTTTATGGCATTAATATGACACTATCAACTTTAAAACATTTTATTTAATTTGTTATTCGTGTTTAGTAAAGATTCCGAGGAATTATTCAAAGTTACAAATCAGATTTTATGAATTATTAATCAATTGATTGATAATTTAAAAAATGATAAAGAAAAATACAAATGTACATGTATATGGTTTAAGAATAAACAATATTATATATTGAAAGATTAACCATGATTTACTGACTTTTTCCAGTTAAGTTTTGACTTATAATCGTCGATCATTATGACAATTGAATTCTTAAAATAGTAGTAAACGTAAAAACTCAGTATTAAAATAGCGCATAAAACACACACAAAAAAAGAAAAGAAAACAATATTCATAAAATCTGTATTTTTTTTATTAAAATAGAAATTACATTTATTGTATAATAAACAATTATGCTCAACATGATCAACATGGTAATATAACAAGTGTCATATTGTTACTTAGTGTGAACAGATACCTTAAGAGGGGGTCCTCGCTAATAGCGATAACATAATAAGGGACAATTACACAAGTATGGTGTTGATCATGCGTTACACATTTGGATTATAAATGATTGTATACATGTATATCCGTTGCTATTAATAACCACGATCATAAAGAAATAACAAGTAATATTCTAATTTCTAGCATGCCGATCAAAGTTATAAATAATGAACAATGTCTTTCGTCCGTTCATTCAAAAGTGATATACAATTCTGGTAAAACCCAATGAACCATTGAAAAGTTTATAAGAATATCTTGTCATCATATATCTACTAGTTCATCTGCACCTGCTGTTTGGACGCCCTTTGATGCTTTGCATCAATGCTTTTCTTGTAGCCTCTGTAGTATCATCGTACATGATGAACTTGAGCTGACCTATGTATAATGCTTGTTTGCGCATGCTCCGTATTTCTAGTAAATCTAAGATCACATGTTAAGGGTTTACAGAATAAATTTATATCTTGTGCTGAACACTAGTCGTGTTTTATTTTACTTCATTGTATCAACGCACTTGATTTAATTTCTATTAATTATTGTTCATTAATAAACGAACATTACAACATGGTGTCAGAATAAAAACGTTTTATAAATAACCTGGACATACGATAAAATCAAAGCACTGAATGTACTGATGGGGAGGCTATGAGAGAATGTTTCAGACTTATAGTTTCTTTTCTTTTTGCTTAAAATATGCTACCAATATAAAAAGATATGCACATTGCGCTATTTATCCTTACTGTTGTGTTCAACCATTCATATATATGGTTAATGAGGTTGACTATTCATTTTGTTAATATTCCAGAACATTTAATTAAGGTCTACATTCGGACTGTTAATCATGCAAATTTTGAAAAACCTAAACTGTCAATAATAAATGACATACCAGCAAGTATGACGACTGTTCATTATCAGATAACAATAACATTTTACAACTGACGGTTCCTTATCAAAATATTCTAGGACTGTTCATCATAAATATTTTATGTCATTTTAATATTATTGAATGATAATAACAACTGCAGTGATGCAACATTTTTATTGAACATAAAAATTATACACGTTTAGATGTACCATAATTGAGATCAATAAGATACTGTCTTGTGATGAGTATTAACATTCATGCTCTACGGACAGAAGGTTGTCTTCTTCAGAAGCAAATCTCGAATAAAATCACGTTTCAGAAAATTAATCCCATTTCATTACTGACGGCGTCGGATAATATTAAAGCTAAATATTTCTTGAAAAAATACATCTCTGCAAAGCTTATTCAAAACTGAATCAACCTAAGTGAAAATTGATCAGGAAGTTATATCTTCTTTTTTTACCGCCAACACTCAACACTCAACCAACTTATGGTAGTTAATCGATAGATTCTACGTGTATTTTTAAACCTCACTAGCTTGAAATATATACTGCGGAAAATCTGTTGTTAAACAGGGTGTGCGGTTATTACGTAGGGTTTTCCCTGTCGACCATTTCCCGCAAATAGATGAGAACATCGAAGCCGTCAGTGCTATGAATGGTGTTATAAATGGCGTGTTTTTGGAAGTTTTTTGTTGAAACTTCTCCAAATACCTCCAGAGGCGTGCACGTCGCGGAGAAGGCACACGGAAGGTCATAGTCAAGTCATCATAAGTACCAGAGGTGATTGGTTGACCTGTCGTGACTTACTCTGGAGGTTTGGCGCTAATAGATGCCGTTTTTGTTGTCGTCAGTCAGAAAGTTGATGCCTTGACGGTATTGTCGTCTCCTTTACCACCAAAGAACGAAGAATGGGCTTCCAGGAAGAATCTGCTTGAAAAAGACGTCCCAGATGCTATAATCTCGGACATATGGTTATTCCGGCGCCGAGTATAAATAAACTTAAAACACACACACTTTTGTTGAAAACAAAACAACATCACATTTTCTGTAGTAATTTTTCAAGTGTTGTAAAATGAATAAGAAATTCCTCTTATGCCGCCCATTATTTTTAGAACACAACCATGAAAGTTCTTTTTTTTATTTTTCAAATAAACATTTATCACTTCAGCGCGAGCAAATATCGGTTTCAAATTAAAGTTTCGTAAGATATGTTAATGACTTCCCGATGCTCGACTGTAAGTAATTTGTATATGTATGCGGTTTTTTTTGTTTTTGTTTTTTTTTGTTTTTGTTTTTTAATTAAAGCTTCTTATTCTTTAATATTTTTTATGTATCTCATAATCTGTATTGAAAATTTGAATTTTATTACAAATGGACTATCAAATTATGATGTATGCCCTAGAATTGAATAAACTTTCTAATTACACAATACGGGGTCATACTGATCTTGCATCTTTCTCTGAAATACTTATTTCCTTGTTAAAACATATTTGACCACATATTTCTGTCAATTAACTGTTCACTTTACTTCCGATTTTGTTGTACGGAAACACATGTTTCTATTTGTGTTTTCTAATCAATTCGAATCTATAATCAGTTAAATGGGGTCACCACCGGGTAAACGACTACTAGGTACTTTGGTCATGTTTTTTACCACAAATATTTGAATGTTTCTATTGGGATTAAAATGAGCATAGTTAACTAAACAACTGTTTGTATAAATTCCTGACCTGTCTAATTCTAATTATGAGATTAGTGAATATATAAGACTTTCACTACAAAATATTCCTAAACAAAAGAGCACATGTTTAAATTTATTCCTATACAAATAAAAGATCAGAGTAGGGATCTGTCAATTACCAAAGATACTTTTATGTTAAAAGTTTGATTAATGAATTATGTAAGATGAAAATATAAGTATTGCTTTTTTTTTTTTTGCTAATGTAAAATGTAATATTGTGCTGGGATTTTGTCGGAGGTCCTTAGGGGTTTTGTAGTTAAATAGTTTTTTTTTCGGCGATAATGGTTAAAGAATAAAATGTTTTTAAACTATATGTTCATCACCATCAGTGAATTTTTAGTTAAATGTATGCAAAATATTTACTAAACAGCTATATGATTTAGCGGTTTATGAGCGTTTTCCGCGTACAGCCTCCTGGGGTGTACAAATAAGTTAGTTTTCCTTAGTTATCACGCAAGCATGATCCATGTCTCTGATGTAAGCGACAGTTTACAATTATTTTGTCTTTAAAAAATATTAAGGACTATTAATAGTTTATAACAACAAAAAGCACATGCATGATATTGAGAATACGTAGTTGCAACGTTCTAGTTAATGACCCGTCATAAACAGTTGGTCGCTGCGTAGTAATTGGAAAATTGTTATCAAAAATAATAAAGAATATTTGCCACTGAATTAAAGCATTTACTTATAAATTTTCATTTATGCTTTTTGTTAAAAAAATATGGATAAAGTTATTATTTTGAAGGGTTTTCATACCAGAACTATTTAATACAGACGTACGTAATATGCCTAAACCTGATTACCGCGGCAGTATGACGTCACGGAGTAGTGATTTAAACAAAAATCAAGAATTTTTCAGAGAATTATTATCTTTACAAAGTGCAGATATGAAATTAAAGAATGAAAATATTTTCATATTGTAAATGTCTGTGATGAGTGATGAGTCAGCTTAGAAAAAATCAAAGTACTATTTTTTGACCTGATTACCGTGGCAGTATGACGTCACGGAGTAGTGATTTAAACAAAAATCAAGAATTTTTCAGAGAATTATTATCTTTACAAATTGCAGATATGAAATTAAAGAATGAAAATATTTTCATATTGTAAATGTCTGTGATGAGTGATGAGTCAGCTTAGAAAAAATCAAGGTACTATTTTTTGACCTGATTACCGCGGCAGTAAGATTTGACAGACAGTTATTAACATTGGGTCGGCATAGCCTCCCCAAAAAATGGAATATTAATCTCAAGAAATAAAGTTACACAATTAAAACAAAATGGAATTATCTGGATTGTCAGTGCCCCAAATGGACTGGGAATCTTCAAATTTACCTGAAGCTTACAATAAATTCGAACGTTACGCAAAGCTAATGTTTACAGGACGTTTGAAAAAGAAGTCTGAAGAAGAACAAGTTTCTTACTTTTTGTTATGGATTGGAGATAAAGGGCGGGATATCCACTGCACGTGGAAAGATATTTCTGAAGACGATGCCAAAAAGATCGACACGTACTACAGAAAATTCAGAACTTATGTGCAACCTAAGCTCAATCCAATATTTGCTCGATATAAATTCTACAACCAAACACAGGGAGAAGAAACCATCGATTCGTATTTGACAAGATTACAAATCTGTGCACGAGACTGCAGTTTTGCAAACGCAGACAAAATGATAAGGGACCGTATAATTGTATTTGGCACAAATTCTTCTAAGGTTCGAGAAAAGCTAATTAACGAGGGTGCAGAATTGACCTTAGATAAAGTTGTACAAATCGCTCAAAATATGGAATATTCAAAACAGCAATTGAGTTCAATGGCATCTGCGGCGGACAAGGACGTTCACCACGTGGCGAGGCCTAGAAAACGTTTAGTCCGAAGGCGGGAAAAGCCACAGGACAGTGACGAGAAAGTGACCTGCTCCAGATGCGGGACAACACATCAAGAGGGCAAAACGTGTCCAGCAAAGGGAAAAACGTGCAGAAAATGTGGCAAACTGAATCATTTCCAGAAAATGTGTAAATCACGTAATACTGTGAACAATATAAATTGTGAGTCGGACTTATCGAGTGACGATCAGGATTTCTATGTATGCACGGTAAATGATTTCAATACTTCTCGACCTGATTGCGCAACGGTTAAACTCCAAATAGGCCGAAAGTCCGCCCCTGTAAATTTCAAAATAGATACAGGCTCTCAATGTAACTTAATACCTCAGGAAATGCTCAAGAAACTAGATTTCAAAGGCCCCTTGCTACCCTCTGATGATAGGTTATCTTCCTACACTAAAGACCCTATCCCAGTTTATGGAAAGGTCAACTTACCCTGTAAGTTCAAGGATAAGGAAATCATTGCATGTTTTCATGTAGTAGGCAGTAAATCTCCAGCATTATTAAGCTTACAGACTTCAATAGATCTGAGATTGATAAAACTGACCTATGCTATAGAAAAACAACCGGTCACGTTAGATAAACAAAAAATCTTGACTGATTACAATGACGTATTTAAAGGCATTGGTTTATTCCCAGGTACATGCAGTTTACATTTAAAACCAAAAGCTATACCTGTAATTTGTCCACCCAGGCGTGTACCTGTAGCTTTACAGGACCGTTTAAAAAATGAGTTGAAGTCTATGGAGGATAAAGGAATTATTCAAAAGGTTACTAGACCGACTGACTGGGTGGAAAAACCCAGCACTGGAAAGCTGAGGGTGTGCTTAGATCCTAAAGCACTAAATGACAATATCTTGAGACCGCACTACCCCATGAGGACTATAGAAGACGTGACAAATCAATTGACAGGTGCTAAGTACTTCAGAGTATTTAGACGCAACGAAAGGTTATTGGTCGATAAAATTGACGTACGAATCCTCATATTTGACGACATTTAATAGTCCCTAAGGTAGATATCGATATTTGCGGCTTCCTATGGGTATCAAAAGTTCCCAAGACATATTTTGTCAAAAAATCGACGAATTCTTCGAGGACGTGACGGGCGTGACGTCAATAGTAGACGATCTTCTTGTGTACGGACGGACTATCGAAGAGCACGATGCAAACCTGACACGTGTTTTGGACCGAGCACGTGAATAGGGTATTAGGTTTAACCCAGACAAATGTGTTATCGGCTTTCAGGAAGTTAAATACTTTGGTCACGTACTGACAGCTGACGGTCTTAAGCCCGATCCCGAAAAAATCAGGGCAATTGTAGAAATGAAAGCCCCAGAAAATAAGTCAGAGTTGGAAACTATTCTTGGCATGATCACGTATCTGTCAAAATTTGATTCAAAATTGGCAGAATTGGTAAGCCCTATGCGTGACTTGTTGAAAAAAGACATTGAGTTTATATGGGACAGTGCGCAAATTGACGCCTTTGAAAAGGTTAAAGTCGCAATGACTAAGGCACCAGTCTTGGCATACTATGACCCGAAAAAGCCTGTCACATTGCAAGTCGACTCGAGTGCACGTGGTTTAGGTTGCACGTGCTTACAGGACGGCAAGCCCATTGCATTTGCATCAAAGACCTTGACCCCTACAGAGAGAGGTTATGCTCAAATAGAAAAAGAGACATTAGCTATACTTCATGGTCTTCGACGTTTCAAGCAATACTGTTACGCAAGACATACTAAAGTTGAATCTGATTGCAAACCTGTTGTTTCCGTTATGAAAAAAGAAATATGTCGGGCGACCCCCAGACTACAACGTCTCTTATTACAGATTCAACAGTTCGACATAGAAGTCGTACATGTTAGCGGGAAAAGCATTCCCGTAGCGGATACATTATCCCGTCATTTTGTCAAGGACACGTATCCAGAATTGTCTGACGGACTTGACGTGCACGTGCACACGGTTATTAATAGTTTACCGGTTAGCGACGGAAAATTACAAGACCTCAGACTTTCCACACAGCAAGACATTCAGTTTCAGACACAGAAACAAACAATTATTGACGGCTGGCCTGAATCTAGGCATGAGTGCCCGAATTCCATATCAGAATTTTGGAATCATCGGGATGAACTCTCGACTGTTAATGACATAATTTTCCGCGGTCAAACATTGGTCATTCCAAGTTCATTGCGAACTGAAATGATTAACGCTGTTTATGTAGGTCATATGGGAGTGACTAAAACGCTGAACAGGGCCAATGATATTATGTTCTGGCCAGGCATGGTCAAACAGGTCACAGACCACGTGTTAGCATGCCCTTTATGCCTAACACACAGAGCATCAAATGTGAAGGAACCATTAAATCCCCAAATTGTGCCCCAAAGACCCTGGCAACATATTGCCGCTGACTTATTTACGCTTGACGGACGTGATTACCTTATAACTGCGGACGTATACAGTAATTATTTTGAAGTCGATGCATTGCCAGAAACAAAAAGTAAAACTGTTATTAGAAAATTAACAATGCATATGGCTCGCTATGGTCAAGTAGAAACACTGAAAAGCGATAATGGGCCACAGTTTAGCTCAGAAGAATTTCAAAAATTTGCTTCTGACTGGAATTTTAAAAATGTAACATCTTCACCTGGATATAGCCAATCCAATGGTTTCATAGAAAAAATGGTCTCAATAGCCAAAAAATCAATGAAAAAATGCCACGAGACCAAAACAGACCCATTTAGCATTTCTTGAATACCGTAACACACCTTTAAACTGCGGCTATTCCCCAGCACAACTGTTAATGGGCAGACGGTTAAAATCCATTTTGCCTACAACTAATGAGCAATTGAAACCATCTTTCATTAACCACAAATCTGTAAGAAAATCACTGCAAGAAAACAAGGTTACGCAAAAGAACTATTACGATATTCGAGGTCACTTCCCCCACTAAACAAAGATGACTCTTGTAGGGTACAATTTGGGAAAACTTGGAAACCAGCTATAGTTCTGAAAAAAAAAAGTGAGAGATCATACAAAGTGCAAACTGAAGATGGCGCTATTTACCGCCGTAATCGCCGCTTCATAAACAAAACGCGGGAAAAGTTCCCTATCAATACAGAGTCCTTCCCTAATATCCTCCACCAAGGTCAAGATCCTCATGATATAATCTCAAACAAAACACCTTTAAATGATACAGGTATTTCCCAGAATATTCAAAATCCTATTAGCCATGAAACAAGGTCAGGCTAAGGTTATCAGACGCGCAGTGGTCGAGTAGTAAAACCTAATAAACGTTATAATATTGATGAATGGAGCACTGTTAATTAATCATCCGGAATTGATAGACATTATAATGTAAAGAAAAAAAAAGAGAGAGAACAGAAATAAAATAATAGTAATAATAATAATAAAAAAAAAACTTTGTGACTTTAAGACTATTTAAATTGTTCTCTTCAGTATGTATATGCATTTTTAATAATCATAATTGATTATTATCATATACAAAGCTTATTTTTTCTTTTAAAAACAGGGAGATGTAGTATCATCGTACATGATGAACTTGAGCTGACCTATGTATAATGCTTGTTTGCGCATGCTCCGTATTTCTAGTAAATCTAAGATCACATGTTAAGGGTTTTCAGAATAAATTTATATCTTGTGCTGAACACTAGTCGTGTTTTATTTTACTTCATTGTATCAACGCACTTGATTTAATTTCTATTAATTATTGTTCATTAATAAACGAACATTACAACAGCCTCCCCATCAGTACATTCAGTGCTTTGATTATACAGGGGATACATTTAACGTTAACTGTATGCTTACCTCAACCGAGCGTTTAGGCCGCCATTTTATGAGCCTGTTGTACGATTTTGGTCACGTGATCATCCGCAGTGGTAAGTATATTGAAACATTTCCAAACAAGCATACAGTATGTTAATCAGACAATTTAAGTCCAGGATTTACGTAAAAAACGTTTTATATAATTTTATTGGAATGAACAGAATATAAAGCTGCATGCCTCCAAAAATCAAACTTGTGTCCAATTTATGCCATTTGCGCCAAAAAATCCCCGTTGCGTTACTTAGTCATACCAGTTCAAAAGTTTAAGGCGCACACGGTTCACTCGGTCATATAATAGTGCATGGTGTTATTGTAGCTATAATGTTCACTATTACTATTTATCGTCACTGTTACTACTTATCGAAACATGAAATAGTAAATTGCTATTCAGAAAACAATACTGTAATCTATTTATACAGTTTAAAAAAATAGAACGGAATGAAACATCCATGTGTACCGATGTTAATTTTTCGTTTAAGTTAAGTCGTATTTTGAAACGGAGCATGCGCACAACAAATTTTGTAGACTGCTCCACAGGAACTTGAAATTTTATCAATATTAATGATAATATCCAAAATATACCCCCTATACAGTATAAATAAACACAAGGAATGAAACGCCTTATCCCCACCCCAACATAATTTACGCCGAACAAATCAACAAAACAACGGATCAAAATAATCTTTCGGGCCATTTCGATAAACGATACATAAATGCATCAAATACCACCGACAACTTTTTTTAATCGCGTAATTCAACATTTTCTGATTATTTCCCACGATCTGAGTTTGTCGCCGGCTCCATTTCGTGACGTCACTGGATGTTGAGGAGAATAATATTTATTAAAATTATTTTTAACAAGTTCCAAAAATAACAAGTTTGCAAGTAAAATACTGTCAAACTAGAACAAATGACTAATTTCTTTCTTATGACATGGCTGAATTTATTTGCTGGGCCATATCAAATAGAGTACTCAATTTTTTTTTAAACGAAAGTACTATTTCAAAGATTTACCGTTCTTGTTTGGGGTTCCCTTTCAAATGTATTTATAAAAGTAATTTGTTAAAAAGGTTTTACATAAAGATGTTTAAATATATTTACATAGAATAATTTGTATAAAAGTTTGATACATACCTATTATTTTTTGGAACTTGAATATTGATAGAATTTCAAGTTTCTGTGACTGCTCCTAATGGTTTTAAGCTGTAAATGAGATTTATTAATCAGTCTGAACACTGTGGAGAGATGACCTCTCCAATAATAATACAAGAAAAGCATTGATGCAAAGCATCAAAGGGCGTCCAAGCAAGAAATGCAGAAAGTGAAGATGAACTAGTAGACATATGATGTCAAGATATTCTTATAAACTTTTCAATGGTTAATTGGTTTTTTTACCAAAATGAACGGACGGAAGACATTGTTAATTATGAACTTTGATTGGCATACTAGAGATTAGAATATTACTTGTTATTTCTTTATGATCGTGATTATTAATAGCAACGGATATACATGTATACAATCATTTATAATCCATACCCATGTGTAACGCATGATCAACACCACACTTGTGGAATTGTCCCTTATTATGTATTCGCTATTAGCGAAGACCCCCTCTTAAGGTATATGTTCACACTTAGTAAAAATATAAAAACTGGTTATATTACCATGTCATGTTGAGCATTATTGTTTATTATACAATAATTGTAATATCTATTTTAATAACAAAAATACAGATTTTATGAATATTGTTTTCCTCTCTTTTTTGTGTTTTTATGTGCTATTTTAATACTGAGTTTTTTACGTTTTACTACTCTTTTTTTATTAAAATTGTAAAATAAATTTTAAGATTTCAAATGTCATATTGACCGACGATTATAAGTCAAAACTTAACTGGAAAAAGTCAGTAAATTATGGTTAATCTTTCAATATATAATATTGTTTATTCTTAAACCATGTACATGTACATTTGTATTTTTCTTTATCATTTTTTAAATTATCAATCAATTAAATAGTTAATAAAATCTAATTTGTAACTTTGAATAATTCCTCGGCATCTTTACTAAACACGAATAACAAATTAAATAAAATGTTTCAAAGTTGATAGTGTCATATTAAAACCATAAAAATGTACCTTTTTTCACAATTTTTGTACATATTTATTGTTTTTATCTCATATAGATAAAATGAAACATGCTATTGTTGTTGTTGGGTTGTTTTTTTTTTCGAATTGTTTGTTTATGTATAATAATAATCAATAAATTTGAGAGTTGATCTATGTTTATTAATTATTGTAACCAAACTAAGTGACAAACATTCATTTTGGAAAAAAGCTTATTTATCTGTAAAATATTTGTTCTGTTCTGTAACGATATCAAACATCTACTCCAAAACCGGGAGAGACCGGACAATAAACGTGTGATACTTTTCGCCGGTCACTAGTATCACGGTCAAAATAGACCGGGAGAGACCGGAATTACCGATAGGAGTACATCCCTCTATAAATAGATTTTCGGAATATTTATGTCATCAACTCATTTTAACATACCATGATAACCCACTGTGTACTACAAAATGATAAATAAAAAACCGAAGAGACGGAAAAGGTTATTGCATTTGAAAATGTTTGCGTTGCGAAATCCTCCAGTTCGCTATTCATTGTACATATCGCGACATTTCATTTTTAATTAATAATTATCAAGCACCCTCATACCGATCGGAATGATCGGCTTTTATTATGACCGACTAAAAGGCTCGAGAAGTTGCTGTCGCCCATTCACAAAATCTGATTTCATTCCATAAAGGGGCGCCGCGCTTCGGCGCGGACGCCAATCAAAGCGATTGATCGGAGACAGTGTACCAGTCTACCTCCTGAAATTGGAGAAGAGCCAAAAAGTATTGCGAAGTTGGGTATGTAATGCGAAGATGATGGAGACTATGGTTTCTTGCATAGCATACTGGCGTTTTCGTGTGTTTTACACATGTCGGAAATTTCATCTGGCATGGGGGTGCCAGACGAGTCGCATGCTGTACAATGGCACGCTTAGGATGACGTCATTTTCCCGTTATGAATTAAGTTGCAATTTCATAACTAATTTCATACGCTGTTGTAAGAAAATAGGTACGGCTGTAATGATATAAATTTGCGTTGAAAATAAAGATAAAGAATTTAAAATATAATGGAATATTTTAGAATATGCAAGAAAAAATATCTTACATATGTATGACAGATATTAATATTATTATTAAGCGTTGTAATTGCGAGACAGATTAGGTAATTATTTATAATTATGCATTTTGCTATTTTCTATTATAATTGTTGCAATTGGACATTATATCAGTTCAAGATTTTTGTCTACATGTATATAAGCAGATATATACGGTGGCACAAAGGTGACATATGTGTGCTTTTATTTATCTCGTGCGCACAAGATACTATGTCGTGGCCACAAGTTACTAAGTCGTGGCCACGAGATAGATAAGTCGTGGACACGAGATACTCACGAATAGCATATCATAAATAACTCACATGACGTCACTTATTGTCCATAGACAGCGACATTATTAGCCGAGAAAATTTTCTAAGACTAAGACTACTTCTTACGTTATTCGAAAAAATGTTTAATCCCGCAAATTTCGAAGCGTCAGAATGAAAAATAAAATAAAGTTTAATATTTAAAAAAAATAAGGCTGCTAGGCTGCCAGGCTGTTAGGGTGCTAACTTCACAAATTTCGAAGTGTCAAAAAAAAAAAAAAAAAAAAAAAAAAAAGTTCAATATTTAAAAAAATAAAGTTCGCGATACTGAAAAAAGACGTGGAATAGTCTAAGTATGTGCTACCGACTCATTTCCGACGGTTTTCATGTTTGTATTATCCTTAGTTTTCTTTAGGCTGCTAGGCTGTTAGGCTGCCAGGCTGCTAGGCTGATAACTTCACAAATTTCGAAGTGTCAAAATAAAAAAAAAAGTTAATTATTTAAAAAAAATAAAGTACGCGATACTGAAATAAGACGTGGAATGGTCTAAGTATTTGCTACCGATTCATTTCCGACGGTTTAAATGTTTGTATTATCCTTAGTTTTCTTTAGGTTGCTTGGCTGCTAACTTCACAAATTTCGAAGTGTCGAGAAGAAAAAAAAAGGTCCAATATTTAAAAAAATAAAGTTCGCGATACTGAAAAAAGACGTGGAATAGTCTAAGTAAATGTATGTGCTACCGACTCATTTCCGACGGATTTGTGTACTACGCTCTGGAGTATTCGGTAATCGACATAGCTAATCAAAGCACT
>NW_026855717.1:0-19983 GCF_026571515.1 Ruditapes philippinarum | reverse complement strand
GTTGAAAAAGTTTGACGCCATTTTTTGAAGGACGCACGACGCACGACGGACGCAGAGTGATGACAAAAGCTCACCCTTGAGCACTTTGTGCTCAGGTGAGCTAAAAAGTAACAAAAGGGACTAATATAGTAATATTACATGCATTTTTCATGTAAAATTAAAAAAAAAAAGGTTTTCTATTAATACCTGGGACTTAAGATACAGTAGTTATATTTCAAGTCCCAAATAGATACTGAAAACACACACTGAATTTAAAGATTTGGGATGAATTTCAGAAAGACCAATTTCAGGCTTTTGTTTTTGTTATACGCGTTAACAAAAAAATGGTACATTAAAAATCATGAATTAATTTGCGTGGTATGTTGGTTTGGTGAAATATTATTTATCAATATAATGGAAGTCTGTTTCCTGAATTTTAGACAAGTATGAGGAATTTCACTAACATCGTGTTCATGCGAATCAAAGATATAAAAAAAAACCTACTTGACATTGGTGATAAATAAAGAGCTATTGTCAATTGATTTATTGGGAGATCAATCTACTTTTTTGTTGAATTGCTTCAAAATCCTCGTCTGACCCACCAGTGTGGTTAAATTCCTATCAGTAAACCCATAACACCTCATGTTAAAACTGCAGATGAAAGTTTCTGTTGTCAAAATATCACAATATTCGGCAAATCAACATTCCATTCAAACCACCATAAAACCGACTTCCTTCAAACAAAAAGAAGAATCAACTTCTAACAGCAGATATTTGGGAAATCAGGGTTGATTTAAAGATTTACAGGGAAAATGTCATAAGTACACTCAGGGCCGTAAAAAAGATAAGAGCTACATTGTATTTATTTACCGGAAAGAACCTACAGAAAAAGACCATTTCAAAATGATAATACTATGATATAACAATTCTGAAGTACGGCCTACTTAAATGTTTTGATAAATTAATAAAGATTGCAATTTATTGAAGAATATGTTTGCATTTCATTTCCTGCAAAATTCTCAAGTTCTTTATTCATTACCATAGCGGGACACGGATGACTGTTTCGTTTAGTATCAGACTTGCTAGACTTAGGCTACTTCTACAAATAGATTTTCGGACTTACACAATTATGGTCATTCATTTAAAGCTTTCGAATTCTTGTACAGCAAAAAAATACATACATAAGCCCCTGTGAACTACAAAATAATTAGTTATTTCCTGACGATACAAATGTAAGAAATACATTACCGAATTCAAGTTTTTTTGTGTGTATTATCTTTTATACTGCCTTCCCAGCAGTTGAGGCGTGAAATGTGTTCCCGTTCTCATTCATTAATATGACATGCTGTGAATCACCGAAGGGAAACCAATATGTGACTTTACATAATAGAAATCGGAAGGAATTCTTCGTTAAACGGTCTGGAAAGGTAAGATATATAAAAAGGCATAAAAGTGAATATTGCAGACTTTGTTTTATTGAGTCTGTCAATTAGAAATAATGAATTGTGCAGCATCTCTCACGCCCTCTAGCACGGTATTAAGCAACAGAATTGTGATGGTGCAGCGGTCACAAATGATATGAAGAAGTAAATAAACATGTTGACATTAAAATCTCTGTCGTGTATATTTTATCTTGCTCATACTTTACAACATGCATTTATCCCAATCAAATACTAACCATACTAAATTGTGTTTCAATCAGGCGAAATTTATAGATTGTATTCTTATATTTTCTGGTCCTTTGGGATCAATGATTCCAGCATTTTATTGTTGAGGATTAAAAACCGCTTTAAAAGATTGAATACCGCTCAAGTCGGTGCAAGGAGGCGTGAGAGAAGTTAAACATTTACATTATTTCTCATGAACAGAATAGATATTACCGAGTAAATTCACTTTTGTTTCGCTCAGGTTCTTCAAAAACATTGATTCAGAGCCACTACGTAAAATCAATAAATGTATTTTAACATTTCACTTACTCATTTTATAACTTTGTAGTTTCATAATATGTTAACAATTCGATGCGTTATGTCAATGTGCCGTTAAACCCAAACAGACAAAAAGACTCAATCAAACAGATTATGTAATTTTTATGTTGTTGTTAAAGTTGCTTGTGAAGGATCACCATTTTTCAGAGATTTCGTTTAATGTAGACCATCGGGCAATCATATGAAAAACTAAGAAAATTGCATGTCAAAATCTTATGAAGTTTGCATTGGTATAGGGCTTTTCACTCCCAGAGAAAACGAGAATCGCCAATTGCTCTTATCTTTTCGCATTTCGTATCTTTCAAAAAGCATTGCGTTAGCTGAAACGTTTTATTAAATACTTTTTTGATTTTGTTATTTGCTTTAAAGTTATCTAACCGTACATCAATATGTAAATTGAAAGATATTTTGTATTTTGTTATTCAAAACGAACGCGGTGATGTTTAAATTCAAACTAACGTATTTGTTAATTCTTATAAAGTGTAAAGTGTGTTTAAGTTGAGTAACGTTTTACTTTCACTAGCGAATACGGACATTTTAATATTGGTAAATCTAACAAATAATCATGTTTCCGGATATATAATATTACAACTCGCAAAGTAGATGAGATATTTACCAAAGGCCACAGCAAAGAGTAAAATGTTGTAACCATATACATATAAGGTCTGATAATACAAATACTGCGTGGAATAATTATCTAAAAGCTTTTACTATGACACTAATCTGCTGACTTATTGTTCTTTCAAATTGATAGGTCTTTCCAGACAATAGTACTTTAACAACCAACTATTTTTTATATAAGAAACAAGCCGAACTAAACTTGAATAATTTAAATTACACATGTACTGATTCTAAAGAGTGAATATTATACCAATATGGACTTTTTTTGCGAGTGAATATGATGTAATATGTATTGAAAATAATACAAATAGACTGAGTTCAATATCAAGTTTTCAGTACATATCATATTCACGAGCTAAAAAGTACATATCTGTTTTATTATATAATTTATAAATATGGCATTAAAATCGACATTTTTCTACCTGTCTGCTTCTTCTATAATTTGGCCCTGTCCTTTTAATAAGCGTATTGGCACGCTAAATTCGTAATGTTTTTTAAAAAAAAAAAGTGGAAAGATTAAGGGTAATTAAAATAGACTAATTTGACTTTCGACTTTTATTTACGAGTCTTTTAGAATAATAACAATACACATGGCCTGTCCGTCAGATCATAGCCTCGGTTCTTTTACGGATTTCAAGAAAATCTATTTATAGGGGGAAAACGATGAATTAACTTTAAAATCGATTTCAAAGAAAAATCAGTGAATATATGTGTGTGAATTACTATCTATTTGCATTAAAAATGAACCGTCTATAAGATTTGTCACGGACTTTTGGGACAACCCTCGTACTATGTTATTTTGACCTGTTGTTTTGTTTACAAAATATTACTTCTTAGCCAGTCAAAGAAAGGCATTTCAATGTTTTTATAGATTATATTATAACTGAGGATGTGGCTTGAATATTTGACTCTGCAATTTTCATGAAATTTTGCAATATGTCTCACGCCCTATAACACGGGTTGAAGCTTTATTCAATCTTCATCACTTGATGTTCTGGAAATAATGACCCCTAAAGGCCAGAAAAATATAACAAGACTGAAGTTGAGTACAGGATTACTTTTTTAAAGCTGTAACTGAAGCTTAAAATCTGGAAAAGGGGTTATGAAACAACACTGTTCCATTATCTCAATCATACCGAGTTTGCAACTGTCATGATATATTGTTTGTTTCTCTCCCTTCCGGGTGATCCCATTTTTTCCAGATCTTTTAACAACCATGTAATGTGAAACCAAATAAACATTGTATAAGCCCTTGACAAGTATACAGTCCTTTGTCAGAGCCCCAGTAGTTTTGGCAAGAGTTACGTAAGCTTAAATCTAAGAAGCTTCAAAATAGTAGCATAAGCTCGGACGAATTTTTTAGTCATTTTAAACATGTTTTTTCTGGTGATTATAATTTCTGTAATGAAAATGTTGAGAATGATTTGTCAAATGATAATAATGTTAATAATGTAGAACAACTTGACATTTTGTTTACTGTTAAAGACGTTTTACGAGCTATTTCAGAGTTAAAACGAAGAAAAAACGCAGGTATTGACTGCCTTATTCCAGAAATGTTTATTGAATGCAACGATATACTTGCACCGTTATTGTGTTAACTTTTTAACCATATGTATATTAATTGTATTTATCCAGAATGCTGGACTAAAGGTGTGATTGTCCCAGTTTCTAAAAAAGACATCAAAATAATGTGAATAATTATAGAGGAATTACTCTTACTAGCATTTTTTCTAAGATATATTCTACACTTTTAAATACGCGTCTTCGTAAATGGGCCGAATCAAATGAATTGTTGTCCGGTTTCCAATTTGGTTTTAGGAAGAACAAAAGCACGGTTGACTGTATATTTGTTTTAACATCCATAATAGAAAGAGATATCTCACATAAGAAGAAAAAACTTTATTGTGCTTTCGTAGATTTTCGTAAAGCGTTTGATATGGTTTACAGGAATGGTATATGGTTTAAATTGTTACAGTGTGGTGTTTCCTCTAGATTAGTCAAGATGTTACAAAAGATATATGAACAAGTAACATGTTGTGTTCGTGTTAATGGTCATTATACTGAAAATTTTGATAGTATAAAGGGAGTTAAGCAAGGCGAACCTTTATCGCCCTTGCTATTCTTATTTTTCGTTAATGATATGCAATATTGTATATAT
This sequence comes from Ruditapes philippinarum, assembly GCF_026571515.1. Taxonomy (NCBI): domain Eukaryota; kingdom Metazoa; phylum Mollusca; class Bivalvia; order Venerida; family Veneridae; genus Ruditapes; species Ruditapes philippinarum. The sequence goes on along the minus strand of NW_026855717.1, from coordinate 15,240 downwards.
GATAATACCTATTCTTATAGTATTGATGAAATTAGAATGTATTTATTGTTATTTGCAGATGACACTGTTTTAATGTCGTATTCTAGAGATGGTCTTCAGAATATTTAAAATAACTTATATACATATTGTACAGATTGGGGGATAAGTGTAAATATAGATAAAACAGTTGTTATGGTTTTTTAAAAAGGGCAACAGACCAGAAAACATAGATTTATTCTATGATAATTGTAAACTTAATATTGTCACAAACTTTACATATCTTGGAGTTATATTATCTTCTACTGGTTGATTTTAACAGGCTTAAAAATCTTTAACACGACAGGCAATGAAATCCCTGTTTTCTCTTTCTTCATTATTTTATATTGTATCATTGTATCGGAAAAAAATTAAGTTGTTTGATTCCATGATTGTTTCTATTATGAACTATTGGTGCGAAATATGGGGGTTTCATAAGGCCCCGGATATAGAACGGCTGCATATGAAATTCATGAAACAAAATTAATATTGCAAGTAAGACAACAAACACCCAATGCTACAATATACGGGGAATTAGGTAGATTCCCTATGATTATTATACACAAGATAAAAATTATCCGATACTGGTATAAAATCACGAAAAATCCAGATTCAATTATTCACAAATTATTTAATATGCGTGATAGAAATGGCAATCATATATGTATGTGGTCGAAAAATGTTAAAAGAATATTAGATGATACTGGATTTACATATCTATGGAATAATGTTTCTTTGTCTAATGTGCAAATTCAAAATGTAATACAATGCATATATGACCAATATTTACAACAATGTTTTTCTGATCTTAGAACTCAACCTAAACTTGAAACGTACTGTTTACTGAAAACAGGTTTCGAATCAGAAAAATATTTCTTGTGTTAAGAATGAAAATCATAGAATTAGTATGACCAGATTTAGATGCTCTGCACATAACTTTCTTATAAAAGAAGGAAGACATACAAATATAGAAAAAAAAACTTAGAATTTGTACCAAATGTAATATGAATGTCATTGAAAATGAATATCACATCCTCTTAGTTTGTCCGTCGTTTTATGGAGAATACGTATAAAATGTTTGCCATTACTGTTATTATTGTCATTGGCCTAATTTATTCAAGTTTAAAAATCTTCTTAACAGTTCTCAAAACAGTACTATTATTAAAGCTAGCTAAATATATATACCAATCATTTTCTTTAAGAGGATGATTATAAATAATTTATGTATAGTGTAACCTGTGTTATATTGTCACAAATAATTTATATGTTTTTATGTTCAAAGTATGTAATTTTTATTATCATGCTTTTCTCGTGTTCAAAATATGTATTGTTTTGTCTTGTGCCGCCAGAATATTATATGTATTGGCGATAAACATTGTTTATATGTTAAAGCCAAATAAACATTGTATATATGGATGTTGTTGTTAAATGTAAGATACACGACCTGATATTATATAATTATATATATATAGCAGACACATGTAGTAAAATGTTCTGAAACAAAGTATTGTTTTTTCATTATTAACTGTGCATACTTAATCAATATTAATAGTTCAAGCAATAAGAATATCAAAATTATTAACATCTATTGTTTTTGTCAGTGTTTGAAATACTTATGGAAAATGTGACCATTGTAGTCCAATCCACTTTAATTCTAGTGTCAGAATGTTTTTCTTCGCATCTTTGTTTAAATTTAATAAATAAATAAGATGCTAATTAGAATGGAAAAACCATAGACATCACACGCCAAAAAACGGCAAAATGGAAAGTCTTGCAGGCTCATGGATGATAGAAGATAGTGCAGGCTACCGCCCACGATCCAAAACACAAGCTTAAACAGTAATCAAGATTTATACGTGAAATGTGGAATTTATTATTATCCGCAGATATGAGTGTATAGAAATCTAATGAACTTAACGGAAACAAAATATCTGTAATGTTTAAGCGTGTGTACGTCAACATAATTACCATAGAGATTGTACATAAATCCACTTTTGTTGAGCAACGGTTATCGAGTTATCACACATATACATGTAAGCGGTTTACTTGTCGTGTAACACAATGAGTCGATGCTTTTTAAACGAAAATGATAACAAGGTCCTTTCTAGTAACATTGTAAAATCGTAGCTATCTGATGCCAAATGATATGAGTTCTGATCTTTTGAAAGTTTAGTTTTCGGTTGTGTTGTTAAACAAACGTTATACAATGTTTCTAACAAATTTATATAAATAATTCAAATCGTTCTGTTTCTTTTGTTTGGGTCGTCAGACCAAACAAATAATTGTAGCGAAATTTCAGACCCTGATATGCTTATTTCCAAAATCCAAATCCAAAAGTAGTCCATCATAAATGTTACTTATATGTACACTAATGATGACTATTTCTATAGAATAGTCTCTGTTATTTGGGGAACAACTTATACCCTGCCCTGGTTATGACGTAGGTACTGTATCTACGTCATATCCTTTTAACGCTGGCGTCGAATATTGTAACAAGGAAGAAATGAATTGTTTTAACGCTGGCGTCGAATATTGTAACAAGGAAGAAATGAATTGTTGAAAAAAATGGAAAAAATCGCTGATCAAAACAGCAATCGATAGTAATATCTTCTAGATATGAATCGATAAGACTTCGGTGATTTTCTGTGTGCCCTATAAGCAGCAATTTTGTTGATATTTTCCACGATTGAAGCGGATTTGTTCTTGATGTCTTTGGTGGGAACATGGAACACTGAATCAAGCAGGATATTATATGGACAGAGAAGTTTTCTTATTCAATTCAGATTTAGATCTTCAAAAGATTGTTAAATTTAAATTATTTATATTCATTGTTTTGTGAATTGTACTTTGTCTAGCTTTATGCTGACTGCTGCCGTAAATTGACAATTTTATTATGACGATCCATGGATCTACTCTCACCACGGCTATTCATTTAGCTATGTCTGTATTTCGCTATTCGATGTAGATCTATTAGTTATGATGGTCACGATGATGATTGTAATGAAAACCTTTAAAAAAAATGATACATCTAGATCTACATAAATAATACGATGATCTAGCTAGGTCAGTAGGTGCACTTTGCTATTTTCAATGGCGTTAAGAATGGTGGAAGCAAGAAATTTATGTTAACTTGTGCTAATTGTCCTGAATTAGGAAAAAATGTGTCTATTAATCTAACAGGTTCATAATAAATCAGTTATTATTAGCTAGTCAGTTTTAAAATAGAAATCTATATTTTATTTGCTTTTAAATCTTCAAAATAGATCTATAATTTTCTTTTTGGTGGACGAGATTGGAAGAATGTGATTAAAGACAATACACTACTGTATGGGAAATGTGGAAATAAATGCGATGGTGATCAGCAGCGTCTTGTGATGACTCCTGACATTTGATGAATTGTTGTAGGAGATAAATTGGTGACTGATGTTAGTAGAGCTAGTAGTTTAGTTCCTTACAGTATTAGGTGAGGTATTTCCTGTTTAAATGTTTATTTTATACATTATTTTACAATGTGAAACCTAGGTTTAGATCTACAAGTTGAACAAATTAATTATTCAGTTATATTTCAGTATTTGTTATCATAGATGTGAATACATTGCCTTATTTTAGGGCCTATTGTTTTCATGGTAAAATTAAGTATGCATAATAAGCAAATTATGTTGGATAAGAAGGGGTTAAAATCACATTAAAATGGAAATTGATAAATTAATAATGCACAAATAATTAAAAAGATGCAGACTTTTCAATGCAACATCAGTCACATGATTAAGATATTAGATAATAATAATTATAGTAAATAATAAACATTATATAAAAATAAAAATAATAACAATAAATTAATAGTAACTAATAATAATAATAATAATGAATTGATAATAATAATAATAATAAATTATTAATGATGAATGATTAAAAAAATAATAATAAATTAGTAAATAATAATAATGAATTGATAATAGTAATAATAATAATAATGATGATGTGATCTAATGATAATAATAAGACAATCATGAATTCATAATTATAATAAAAAAAAATTATTAATAATATTAAATTGATAATAATAATAATTTTAAATAGACTATGTTGTTTATAATTCATGGTGTAGGCTACCTTACAGTACAGATTTATAACAAATTATATTTGTCACACAATTTATTGCAATTTTGAGTTGACAAGTTGTAGTTCATTTTTCATTGTAAAATTTATTTTCCATTGCACCTTTTTATTTACTTTACAACAACATAAAAAGATAAATATTTTAATATTATAAATGGATAGCTAATTTATTAAATGATTATGAAACCTCTTTTTGATGATTTAGTCATAGTGAACACCATCCAAATATAAAAACTTTAAATTTGAAAGTATATCATTTACTTTTAATTTTTCTTCTTATAGTTTTTGACAATAGATCTACACATAATTAAACTTAAAACTTTAATTTAGAGGGTAGAAGTTTTAAATTTTAGAGGTTAAAAAGTTTTCCATTTCTTTAGGATTTCTTGTAATCTCAATGCTATATGATAGGTACTCATTCCCCTAAGCTAGTGATAAAAGTGAACACGCTTCTTAAATTTTTAGTGTTAAACACTGTTTGATAATATTTACACAAATCAGGCATTCACGTTTAACTTTTTATTTGTTGAATGTTGTTCAAAGGAAAATCATTGAAGACAATTTTCTCTTGGCTTTAGTATAATACCCAACTTTGGTTGAATTGCAAGACTAATTTTTATGTATGTGAGGTTTGATATTTAAAAAGTTAATATAAATCGTCTTACTTTAATTTCGATGTTGAAACAATATTTTATTGTGAAAAAGTACACCCTATTAAATTTCAAAAATAACATGGTTATGATATTAAAATGACATTGTTGCCTATTTTGTCATGGTCAAGGTTATGCTGAATTGTCTTTATGTTTCAAATAATTGACTGAAAAAAGGTTATTGACCTACAGCTGATATTTTGAAATGTTGAGGATAAAATATAAGTATGCCTAAAATATAAAAAGACTGTCCCAAACTTTTTATAAATTGAACATTTTGGGGAATTTCCAATGGCATTGATTTGTCTTCATAAATGGAAAGTACATAATATTGTCATAATATAAATTGAAAGGAATTATGGCAAGATTTAAACTTATTTGACTTTCACCTGTTCACTCAATACACTCATTATAATTAAAGCCTTGGATGGGCATTATGCATTATGTCAAAAATATCTATTACATACTGTTTAATACTGTTTACATTCTATTAGTGTCAATTAAATGTACAAATATTTTTATAATTTTGTAATAAATTATTATGCACTTCAGAGTCCATCTAAGCTCTTGATATTTATATAATTTTTGTTCTTAAAATGATTGCCTTTTTATCTTAATGGTAATTATTAATAAACTTTGTTTGAATTCTGTCTGGATTATTTTATTAACAATAAACATAATAAGGCACTTAAAAAACACACTAAACTTTATAATGTTTAAATAAAATGATGCAAATACTTTGGCAATGTTCTAAGGTTTCACTTTGTCAAAACTTAAATTACCATATTATTAGGCTATTATTTTTTTTTTCAGCAGCTACTTAATTTGATAATCAAAAATGTCTTGGCTGAAAATCAGCAAATGCTTGGCTGAAAATCAGCAAATGCTTTCTGTATTGCAGATAGATTAATGAATGTGGCTTTCAATTAAAATAAAATGTAAATACATGTGTATTATTATAATCAATGTTTATTTAAGTCTATTAATTGGTTGAATTGACTAATAACCATACAGAATCAAACAACTTTTAACTGACAGTATAGCTGGATGCTGCAAACTGACCAGTGAAAGAATATTTTTGTGTAATTGCTGATAACACTGGCAGTAGAATTTATGTCCAACAAAAAGCTTAAACCATTATTCTTGGAGTTTGGGAATTTAGTATGTTTTTGGCCAATAAAGATATTTTATTAGTAAATATTCCATGAAATCTATTAATTGTTTCAAATCTTTTTACAGCTCAGTTAAGTATATTAGTATATGTACCTATTTTAAATAACCGCTTCACACAGTTGTAAGTAAGACAGTCCAGGACTGACCAGGATGGGTGGTGTGAAATGCTGCAAATTGAAAAATATAGCTCGAACCGTTGTTCAATTGTGGCAACCTATGTACAATTGTGGGGTAAAAAAATAGGACAATTTCTAACACGTTAATATTGCATGCTATTCTAATGACAATAGCTGCTAAGCATACTAAAATGTAATGCCAGTGTTCTGCCTTGTCGAAGATATGATGCATTAAATTGTTGCTAGTTTTCTTTACGCATGGAGCGTAAGTGTTTACATCATGCGATGTAACCTGATTAATGTAACATTATTAAACATGTTGGTTGAATTGGAAGGATTTGAACCCATGGAGTGCAATTGGAAATATCTGCTCTCAGAGTCATGCAGGTCTCACGATCTTGATGGTCACTATTGTATTGGGCATATGTTTTCGGCGCGTTGGTTGGTGGCTGCCCCCGGGGGACCCTCGCCGACTTTGCGGCCCTCCAACCTTTCAGAACCATAATATTGAAAATTGGTGAAAAAACGTTGGGGTTATGGAGTTCAATTATTATTAAGATGAGTGCTGAAAAATGTGCAGCGAGTTGCATACCTTTACTAAATATGTATATATAAATCAATTTTTTATTTTTTGTGGGAAATGAAGGTAATTGAATTAAAAGCATATACCAAATATTAAAACATGTTTCAAATGAAAAAATACTGCAGTTTACATGGTTTTGGGGGTGGGAGGGTTGTGCGGTGGGTGGCTGATCAGCGCGGCCGAACACCTATGGCATAGAGTGGTTCAGGAAATGTATATTTGAAAAGTTGATGTGTTGATGCATAATTTATAGTTCAGTTGATTGAATGCACTTATTGTATACATGTATCTAGACTAGCACATATTTGAAGCAGTTTGAACGTTATTGCTAAATTAATATCTCGAAAAAATGCACTGTCAAATGTATAGACATTTAGCTAGCACATATTTGGAGCAGTTTGAATGCTTTTGCTAAATTTATGTCAAGAGAAATGGCACTGAACTCGAGATCTTGATGGTTACTACCCAAATTATTGTGTCGTTTCAGATAGTGTCATATTTGATTTATGAGCGCTAGTATAATGCATATTTGTTGGAATGTTGCTTTTATTTGCTAAGTTGAATTACCTACATGGCAGTGTTGTATTATAAATCATAGAATGGCTGGGCACGACTAATTTTTTTAAGTATTCAATTCGCCGGAGCCAATAATAGTATGATATTGCGAAGCCAATATTATATGTTATTGGCGGAGCCTTCGACTGGAAAACGGGAAATCTCCCGTTCACCATCCGAAGTCTAAGTGGCGGCCGGCGAATAGACATTTTGTTGATACTGGCGATACTGGTTTCTGCTTCCCAGAACCAATTTCGCGCAACAGTGTCAATGCTGTGTTGTTGCTCATATACATTTGTGAAAATTGACTATTTTGTGAATGAAGAATTGAAAAGACTAGTATTGCTTTGATCAATTATTTTCTAGAACATACTGTTCCAAAAAGCTATACAGTTTGTTCCATTTGCTTGTTTTGATTTTTGTGTCATTTGTTTGCTTTGCTATGGATGCCCGGCTAACAGGGTTTTGTATGCCCGGTATCCAAACCTTTTGGCTTTTATTAATGGAGTCGTGCCCATAAAATGCCAAAGATAAACTAAGACATTACTCAGTGAGATTAAATTACATATGCCACTATGTATGACTATAAAAATAAAATTAGTTAAAGTAATGATATTGTTTTTTGTTGTCCGCAAATAATGATGACTATTTCTATAGAATAGTCTCTGTTATTTGGGGAACAACTTAAACCCTGCCCTGGTTATGACGTAGGTACTGTATCTACGTCATATCCTTTTAACGCTGGCGTCGAATATTGTAACAAGGAAGAAATGAATTGTTGAAAAAACCCACCCGCCCTCCTCGGTCAATTATGAGTGTGAAGTGTCAAAGATTTGAGCTTAAATTTAATACTAGTGTCATGCTTGTTTTGTTGTTTCTGTCCCCTTTTGATATGTTTTTCAGATTAGCCAACATAAGCGACGTGTTTCAAGACAGCTAGCCCTACTAAATTACCACGGAAGAGGTATCTTTTAGGAAACTGCTTGGGGCCAAAACCACAGCAGAGAGAATTCGACAACGGTGCGACTCCAGAGATGTGTTCTATGAACTTTCAAAATACTAGATTTCACATGTTGTGTCTGCTAAATTTGCATTTGCGGCCGGCGAATAGACATTTTGTGATACTGGCGATACTGGTTTTCTGCTTCCCAGAACGCAATTTCGCGCAACCAGTGTCAATGCTGTGTTGTTGCTCATATACATTTGTGAAAATTGACTATTTGTGAATGAAGAATTGAAAGACTAGTATTGCTTTGATCAATTATTTTCTAGAACATACTGTTCCAAAAAGCTATACAGTTTGTTCCATTTGCTTGTTTTTGATTTTGTGTCATTTGTTTGCTTTGCTATGGATGCCCTAACAGGGTTTTGTATGCCCGGTATCCAAACCTTTTGGCTTTTATTAATGGAGTCGTGCCCATAAAATGCCAAAGATAAACTAAGACATTACTCAGTGAGATAAATTACATATGCCACTATGTATGACTATAAAATAAAATTAGTTAAAGTATGATATTGTTTTGTTGTTGTCCCAAATAACGCCGAACAATTTTAGGGGAGATCACTGCGTAAATTTTGTCAAATGACAGGCGCATTAATTTTTAAACCTCTGAGGGAAGAAAAAACAGTTCCCAAATGATCGAAGATTTCTAATATTGTGTAATTGTTTAACATTTACGCAAAATTACCGTAAATAGATGCAAATAATTTGTTACGCGGATGAATATCATTTTAATCAATGGAAATTGCTCGGCTATTTCCGTAAAGCTTCGGATTATTGTGATCGCCTAAATGAACATTTGTTATTTCGACTTTCTGAAAAATAAAGTCCTGAACAAGCAGACTAGAACTTCGCAATAAAAGGGAGACAACTTTTACTATGCAGTCGAATGGTCAGTGAAAGTCATACATCTGTTAGTTAGGTAGCCGTATTTCATTATCATGTTGAAATATTGTTTCTTTGTCTCTTTCATTACTGGAAATAAATGGTAATATGCAATAAACTGAAAAAGTAACTCCAGATTTCGAAAGGAAGAAACAAAAAGTTGATAAGATTTATTTGTTTAATCATTTATATCCACGTGACTGTACATTGATATTTACAGCAGAATAATATGTCATTAAACAAACAGGATGTAAAAAGTATAGTCATGTATAACGGTAAAGAGGTGAACAATTTAGAAATGTTGCTTTATTTTTTCCCTCGCTACGCTCGTCCGAAAATAAAGCATTTCTTAATTAAGTAGTTGGTAAAAGAACAACAAGACGTTTGACGTTTACAGGATGCGGTGCGTTACTGATTTAATTTTTATATCACCTAACACTGATGTAAAAGTACCACATGAAATCCGTCATAGAACACCAAAGCCGCACAGGAAACAAAACCATTTTAATGGATAAAAAAAACCTGTATCCGCAGCAAGTGCTAAGCTGCTCTCAGGATATGGATGGCGGGATATTCTCATCAGTGGTACAATAACACAGAAAATTAATGTTTATACATATTACAACACGGGCTCATTGTTTTTATTTAATTTTATATGTCCGTATGCAACGTACGTAAATAAATAATTAAATTAATTACATATGGTTCGATTAAGCGAACTAGGAAAGAACTTTACCCTTTCAGTAACGCCCCATAGGAACTCGAGAACGGGACCGCAGATTACGGCGCATATTTTCGATCGTGTAACGGTTTTTAAAAACGTTTCTGCTACATCTAAATATCTTTTAGTATTATCCGAGTATATGGCCTCAAAACATGTATTATCAATTGAACCCAACCTGTCTCTTTTAAAACTGGTCAAATTTTACGGTACTATAAAAAAAGACAAAGAGTGGCATCCGCCATTCGCCGCAACGTTTTCGGCATGAATTTTTTCCCCTTTGGCTACAATTTATGACTATTTTTTCAGAATTTTGTTCCCGTTATTTTTGTCAACTATCAGGTATCGTCCGGATATAACGTTAACAGTTTATTGTTTACATGTGTTGACATGTATAGGCGGCATTATAACGGGCATATTCGTGTTTTGATTTAACATGGAGAAAACAGACACTTTAGTAATATGGTCCAACTGATTTTGCCTAACTGAAAAAAGGAATATAAAAACATGATCCATAGATAAATATTTTAGGCACTCATCTGGTATTCATTACTAGGAAATGTGAAAGTTTTCCATGTATTGAGTGACATAAAGAGAGTACTAGAAAAATTTTAAAAAAAATCAAGCATATCAAGAGGGATAACTTACGCCGAACGTTGCGGTAAATGGCGGATGTCACTCCTTTACTTTTTTTTTCAATATACCGTAAATTTGACTTATTTTTAAATTAGCAGATTATATTAAATTGATTAGATAATTAAAGACCACCCGCTCGCATAATATGAAAAGATATTCGAAGGTCGACAAACAATATGTAAAGCCGGTACGGATTCGGATTTATGCGCCGCAATATGCGGTTCTGTTCCAGAGTTCCTATGTAACGCCCGTCGAATGATAACATTGTACACATGTGTAATACAATACAAGATTCCCGCCTCACGAAAAATCCGTGCAATCTTCTTAATAGTATTACAGATGTAAAATGACAAAATGACATACGTTACAGAAGTAAGAAGACAAAACGACATTAATAAATATAAGTAATTTGACACATTGCCTGGGGAAATCTGTCCGTTAATATTTTTTAAATTCAACGATTTTATAGTTTAAAATGACGTTGAGCCCATCTAAGCATACATGGTCAGTGAACAGGTGAAAATCAAATAACTTGACATTAGTTGACTATAGTTGTTTATTTTACTATGAAAAATAATCAACCAACGGAAATTTATAAAATATCATTCAGAATGCACTAATGCACTGGTAATGTTCTATTTTTAAAAAGAGTAGGGCATTCTTTTCATGATATAGGTTGTTTTTATATTGTATCATGCACATTTTTCATTATCAAATATAAGTCAATCACTATTATAAAAGTAACTATTTTGAATTATATTGATAATTCAACTGAACGTGGCAGCGATAAATAAGGGAATGTCGCTTTAAGAGTTTACACAATGTAAAATAAAACATAAAGTTAATAACTTCTGTCCTTTCATGATTTTTTTATCATGATTTTGCAATAGCTCTATGATATTCTAAAATATATTTATCTTAATAATTACTTTATATCATATTAGTGATACAACAATTAAATTGTCATTATAAGAATCAAATAATTTATTTGATGAGCACAATTAAAAGTTAAATGCCATTGCATATCTTAATATATCATTAGTTCAACTCCATTATATGTTCCAAAAGAGACTATCACATATCAGTACAATGTATTTTTCAGCTTTCGAGTTGGTGTAGGTGTGTACATATGTTTACTGCGTGGACAATATAACTTATTGTCAGAGAAGGCAATAAAATACCTCGATATACGTAACATGTGTTATCATTGAACATGTTGGCACCAGAGATGACGCTTAAGTAGACCATTTGAGCCGCGTCATGACAAAACCAACAAAATGGGTTTGCGACCAGCATGGATCCAGACCAGCCTGCGCATCCGCGCAGTCTGATCAGTATCCATGCTGTTCGCTATCAGTTTCTCTACTTGTAATAGGGTTTGTAAGCGAACAGCATGGATCCTGATCAGACTGCGCAGATGCGCAGGCTGGTCTGGATCCATGCTGGTCGCAAACGCACTATGTTGGTTTTGTCATGACGCGGCTCATTTATCCTTTTTACTATGAAAGTACTAGTAGCATTAGTATTTTTAAAAAAGCCATACAGTATATTTGGACTCGCAATAATAATAAACTTAGTCGAAATGTTTGACATTGTTTCTTTTCCTCTTTTAGATATAAAATTATCATTCTAACAGTTTTCTTCATCGACATTTCATTTGGGCACGTATCAAACCTCAAGAATTTGCCATGTTTAATAAATGACTTTAAATAAGTAAATGACTTAACATTAGAAATAAAAGTGGTTTTTCGATCGCTTTCGATCTGAAAGCAAATTTTTCACCTGGAAATTAGAATTTTTCTGACAGTTTATACATCTTCTGAGCGTTGCGTAATGCTGTGTAACACCGCACTTTGGGGTCAAACGCACTTTGGGGTCCGACCCCAAAGTGCGTTAAACTTCGCACCGCACTTTGAGGTCCAACGCACTTTGGGGTCAAAATCGAGAAATTGACCCCAAAGTGCGTTAATATGCTACTTATCAACGCACTTTGGGTTCAAGAGGTCTAAATTTTCATCTGAGTTTCTGCTTAAATTCTGAGTACTGACTTATTTCGATCTGCGACATTGAAATATTTGAGGTGAAGTTCAAGATGGCGGTCAATACTTTATGGTTAATTCTTTTCAGCACATCCATATAATGTGCAGAACTTATATGCCAGGTGTGCCGGTCAAGGTCGGGGTCACACCTACAGATTTAAAAATTTTAAGACTTGGGTTTCAATCTCCTAAACCCCATGAAGGATTTTTAAGGCACCTTGTGTCAAATGTTTAACCCACATCTAGACCATATGCGAGAATATATTTATACTAAAAAGTTTTTTATTTTTTTTGATACCTCCAAAAAATGAAAATGTTGGTGCATTTGCAAATGGGGTGCTGTAATTTACCCCGATGGCGAATGTTTTGAAAATTGTGTTTCACAAATGGCGTAAATTATCCAAACCTCTACTTTACAAATGGCGTCATGTACAAATATGTACGAAAAAACAAAAATAAAATATGTACAAAAAAACTAAAAAAAAATATGTACAAAAACCTTAAATAGAATATGTATGCAAACTAAAAAAATACGTATGCAAAACTAAAAAAAAATATGTACTCAAAAACTAAAAAAAAATATGTACGACATACAAAAAAACATATGTACGAAAAAAAAGTATCCAAAAATGCAAATGTCACTTTTTATGCCACCCGTTCAAAAAATCAAGTACAGAAATTGTGTATACCTAAAATTAAAAGATGCTGCGAAAAAATATCCCGTTCTGTAAAGTCATTTATTTGATAACTTTTGGTACCATATTGACCCCATTTTAATATGTTTTGGGAATGAGATAAAATAATAATGCAGTAAATATTTTTTTCCAAAGAACTATAGTATACTCTATGCAATGTCCTGTGAAACATCAATTTTTCAATCGGACTATAAATAGTGATTTTTACAAAAAACATTATTAGTTTATCAACAAACTTAAGGGTTTTTGTAAGCTCCGCAACAAAAGCGTTCGCCAGAGGCTTTTTTTATGGGAAATCTTACATACTTCTTTAGAAAGAGCAAACATGAATTTTATAATGTTAAAATAATGGTTATCAGATAAATGTAAGATGCTTGTTACCTGAAAAAAGTAGCGATAAATGTGAAAAATTATTTGTCATAAAGTGTCAAAACAATGTAGTATTTGACTTCCATATAAAATACTAATCACTATAACTGTACTCATCATTGCCAAAAAAAGCAACAGATGAAAAAGATGGTTCAGGTAATTTGGCCAAATATGTATTTTTTTGGATAATATAGAAGAACATCAAAAAAAAAAAAGCTTTAAGAAAAACAGAAAAGGCATAATGGGCCTTTAAAATGCTATTTTTATCCCTCGGGGGGATCGATACCCCACAATCCCCTCTATACCCCCACTGAGAATTTTACATTATTCTGAAGCTCCGCTCTTAAACAGTTGATATTTTTAGTACTGCCTGTGTGGACTACTACTGAAAGCCGAATCTACACCTAGTCAAATTTAGCTAAATAAACGGCTCTTTCAACATATTATCAGACACATATTTGTTACTGAAATGTCTTACTAAGATTACACAGAATTTATACCTTTGTTTATGCAAAGACTAGCATATTTCTATAAAATGTTTTAAATTAAAAAACGGGAAAATAATGCATTTAGCTAAAAACAATGGAGTTATGAAAGGTGTTCATTCTTTTAAAATAAATGGAAAATTTGAGAAAAAAATATTTTAAGCTTTAATAATTGATACAAATTCTTTTATTTGGTGATTTTAGTTGGTGAAGTTCTTCACTTACTAATCAAGACTATTTAAATCCCTATTGATTCTACTATATTTAGGGCACATGTTTTTTGCGTTCTATTTTTAATACCCTGATTTTTTTGTTTACCATTGGCTTTGACTACAATTATTATTAAAACATAATAACATTCATTCTCTATGACCCCAAAGTGCGGTCATTTGCCTGATGTTAAAAAATGTATATGTACCTGTTTAACGCACTTTGGGGTCGAAATTGGACCCCAAAGTGCGTAACGCACTATGGGGTCGGACCCCAAAGTACGTAACGCACTTTGGGGTCGAACCCTGACCCCAAAGTGCGGTGTTACAATGCTGAAACATATTTATTATTGCTTACAGTCAATTTACACACTATTTCGTACTCACTAGATTTTTGTTATAACAATGTTCATTTCAGTATATCATTTATAAACAAAAGAATTAACACTTGTGCACCAGACAGTCAATTTACAATGTTTCATTAATACTACAATACTTGGTTTAAACAATATTTATTTTCAATAAATTGATTACATAATATATCATACAAAGTACACAAGAATAATTACAGAGCGATTTTACATTAAAACTAAACTATAATGTATACAGAAATTATTAGGTGTACTAAACATGTAAACTATCAGAATAGAGGAGAAAGCTTAAAAGCTTGTGCTATAGCCTCGCTTCTGACTATCGTGCTAAGCTGCCATGATGTGTAATAATCTATATGTAATAATATTTTTGAGAAAACTACAGAGAAAAAAGATTTATAAATAAAAAATAAATTGTGATTGGTAAGAGTGTAATTGAAACTTAAAAGTGTCAGGGGAGTATACAGTTCAGAAATAAATATTTAGCAAAGAACTTATGGAAGAAAGAAAGAATACTTTATGAAAGGGTCAGGGGGTCAGTCCATTCTAAGTGGGATTTTATCACTTGAAACGACCTGTGTGAGAAATTAATTTTGTACCTGTGTGAAGATAAATGAGT